>NC_034608.1:30067900-30080205 GCF_900095145.1 Mus pahari | reverse complement strand
GGACAGCCCGGGCTATACAGAGAAACCCTGTCTCAAAAAACCAAAAAAAAAAAAAAAAAAAAAGAACCATCATTAAAAGTAGGCATTGATAAAATTTAAAGTTGCACAGGTATACCACTACACCCAAAGGAAAGAGTATTGGGAGCTGAACGTGGGCCCTCAGGAAGAACAGCAGAGATGCCTTTAGTCACTGAGCCATCTCACAGTCTGAGCATCCTCAGAAAGATCCAACAAGCTTTCTTTGTCTTTGGACAATGGTAAACACAGATGTCTGCCTAGTGTCCAGGGGGTGTGGAAGGCTTTTAGGTAAGAACGGAGCTGTTTGTCTTCTCCGCCAAGGACCATCCATGCCGCTTCTAGACTCGCATGTGCCCAGCTGCTTGGTTGACAAAGGGATAAGACTACCTTCCAGCTTACTACCATCCTGGCAGCAGGCCTGTGGTACACGTTAGGCTCCGAGCACCAGGTTAAAAACCCTGCTTTTGCCGGGCGTGGTGGTGCACGCCTTTAATCCCAGCACTCGTGAGGCAGAGGCAGGTGGGTTTCTGAGTTCGAGGTCAGCCTGGTCTACAAAGTGAGTTCCAGGACAGCCTGGGCTATACAGAGAAACCCTGTCTCAAAAAAACAAAAACAGAAAACAAACAAACAAACAAACAAAAATAACCCTGCTTTTTCTGGTTGGTAGACTTTTAATTATATTTTGCCAGCAGTTAATGGTGCTCTTCCATGGGGATGTTCCTGAGATTTATTTAGCCAGCGTCATCAGTGTCGTCTCACTGGCTTCAACTGTCAATACTTAAAGGTCAGGCTTGCTTTCCTCTCTCAGCAGTTTATCTTTTTATAACACTGTTCACACACACTCACAGCAAACCTGCGGTGTATATGAACTGGAGAACTGCTATGTTCTTGAAACTCCCTGGGAAGTTGGTTCTAGGAGCAGGGTTGATCCCTCCACTTCAAACTCAAGCATGTGTGTGTGAAGTACCCTCCAAGACCCTAGGTCTGGGAATGGGTTGATCCCCTTCCCCAGGACAGACAGGGAGAGAATAGCAAAACAGCCCAGGAGTACAGCAAAGATCCCTGAGGATAGCTGGAAGGTGAACTATAGTGAAAATATTAGTGCAGAGGAGGTCTATGATTGGACCTTTAATCTGGGCCACACTTTCTGCTAGAAGTCAGTCTCTCTCTCTCTCTCTCTCTCTCTCTATATATATATATATATATATATATATATATATATATATATATATATATATATTATAGGTTCATATACGTATATAAGGACCTGGAAGGAGGAAGCTTTTGCTCTTTGCCTGCTTGCCCTCGCCTTGTTAGCACATCCATTCCTTCACTGGCATTGAAGCCCAATTCTTCACCATTTCAGCACACACTGAAGACCAGCTAAGACACCCGGCCTTGTAGGACTTTCAGTGTGCTCGTAGTCATTGTTGGGTTAATTGGACTGTAGCCTGTGACTTAGTTAGGGTTTTACTGTTGTGAACAGACACCGAGACCAAGGCAAGTCTTATAAAGGACAACATTTAATTGGGGCTGGCTTACAGGTTCAGAGATTCAGTCCATTATCAAGGCAGGAGCATGGCAGCATCTAGGCAGGCATGGTACAGGCAGAGTTGAGAGTTCTACATCTTCATCTGAAGGCTGCTAGCCGACTTCTGGCTTCTGGGAAGCTAGGACAAAGCCCACATCCACAATGACACACCTACTCCAACAAGGCCAAACCTCCTAATATGGCCACTCCCTGGCCCAAGCAAATACAAAGGAGATAATTCCCCAACTAGATATCACATGCTAGCAAGTAAAACCCAGTACCAAGAATGGATTACATCTGTTGAATTGTTGGATAAAGGAGTCTCCCTCTCCCAAACAGCACAGTTTATTGCCAAGGCTATTGGTGACCCTCCACAGCATGATAGTAAGGCCCATGGCTGAAGAATCCACGTACCTATGTCACCAGAGAGAAATCTAGCTCTTTCCCAACTAGAAGTTTTGTCCCTACTGACTGGCATTCGTAGACCCTATCAGAGAAAAGAAGCCATCAATTTCACCTAGCTGTGAACCCTGCAAATCTATGACAGTGACCTGCCTGCAGAATACACTGGTGCAGTCATGGCACAGATATTATGGGCGTAACCAACCACTTTCTGATTGAATTTAAGGCCTACTCCATGGAGCCCAAACCTCACACTACTAAAGTGACCAAGAACCTGAGAATAGGTGAGCTGTGGGCCTGGGGGGGGGGCGGGGGCGGGAAATCCCCTGCAGTTATTCTGCTAACCGAACACAGCAATAAAATGACTATAAATTAATTGCTGTATCCATAGATCATCATATCGCTCAACCCTCATCAATGAAGCATCTACTTGTCATAAAAGGGAGGTTGTAACACTGTCTTAGGGTGATGGTCGCGATGATGGAACACCACGATCAAAAGCAACTTGTGGAAAAAAGGGTTTGTTTTGTTTGCAGTTCCATAGAACAGGTCATCATCGAAAGCAGTGAGGCAGGAACTCAAGCAGGGCAGGAACCTGGAGGCAGGAGCTGATGCAGAGGCCATGGGTGTGTGTGTGTGTGTGTGTGTGTGTGTGTGTGTGTGTGTGCTGCTTACTGGCTTGAACATTATGGCTTGCTCAGCCTGCTTTCTTATAGAACCCAGGACTTCCAGCCCAGGAGTGGCTCTACCCTCACGTCAATCACTAATTAAGAAGATGCCCTGCAGGCTTGCCTACAGCCTGAATAGGAAGCATTTTCTCGATTGAGGCTCCGTTGTCTCCAGTGGCTCTAACCTGTGTTAAATTGACATAATACTAGCCAGCACAACTGACCCCTTGTCACCTGGACACACAAACACATCACTGGTAAGTCTCAACATCTCCTTTCTTGTTCATCCCCAAGATCACAGATTAATAAAGACATCGCAATATAAAGCATTTCACACACTTAGACAATTTCACAGCCTTTAAAAATTCAAACACTTAGCCGGGCAGTGGTGGCGCACGCCTTTAATCCCAGCACTTGGGAGGCAGAGGCAGGAGGATTTCTGAGTTCGAGGCCAGCCTGGTCTACAGAGTGAGTTCCAGGACAGCCAGGGCTACACAGAGAAACCTGGTCTCAACAAACAAACAAACAAACAAACAGACAGAAGAGAATCG
This sequence comes from Mus pahari, assembly GCF_900095145.1. Lineage (NCBI taxonomy): Eukaryota > Metazoa > Chordata > Mammalia > Rodentia > Muridae > Mus > Mus pahari. The sequence continues at coordinate 30,077,035 of NC_034608.1, read as the reverse complement.
CACCACTGAGGTGAGATCTAGGAGTTTTTCCTGAGAATCAACCATGGGCTTCTGTAAAATAAAAAAAGAGTTAAATACTTTCTTACTTCAAGAGGGAAGAACCAGGCTACAATCACCATCAAATCAAATCAAAACCAGGCCTCCATCTGTGCAAATCGCTCATGTCTGATGTCTGGGAACACTCATGATCTTCTGGGCTCCCCAAAGTTTCTGGCCTCACCTTCTTTTCTTTCTTTCTTTCTTTCTTTCTTTCTTTCTTTCTTTCTTTCTTTCTTTCTTTCTTTCTTTCTTTCTTTCTTTCTTTCATATTTGTTTATTTTATATATGTGATTACATTGTTGTTCTCCACGGACACACCAGAGGAGGGCATCAGATCCCATTACAGTTGCTTGTGAGCCACCATGTGGTTGCTGGGAATTGAACTCAGGACCTCTGGAAGAACAGCCAGTGCTCTTAACCGCTGAGCCATCTCTCCAGTCCCTGGCCTCACCTTCTGCAGTACACACAGCTTGTCTTCTAGGCTCAGGCCAGCTCGACTAAACAGCTGCTGCTGTTCATGGTGGATGTCCCATGGTACTGGCATCTCCAAAATGCTGGGGTCTTCTGCTGCAGCTGGGATTAACTTTCACCAATAACCTCTCATAGGTTCTCTTCATGATGCCAAGCTGTGGGAAACAGCTAATTAAGGTTGAAGTCCACCATGACCAGATAGCTTTGGACTCGGTGCAACGTGGGGGACAGGCATCATTATCAGGGATTCTCCTTCTCTGAACTTGTCTGGAGGATTTTAAGCACCACACGGGCCTCTACCTGAGGAATGCCACATAACCTTAGTTAGGTTACAGGCTTCCTTTGCCTGCACGGACCAATGGCTTGGTGTGGGACCACAAGACCCACACCAAGCCTCACCTTCTCTCCATGATCCTGGGGCTTCAATGGCTGCTGAGGCTGCACCTTCTCCAACGGCCTATCCTGGTTTCTCACAGTCTCAGGCTTCAGCTGCTTGCCATGATCGTACCATGCATTCAAACCCAGACCACCTGGGAGACTTGTACACTGCCAAGTTCTGCTGCCAGTGACAGGTACAACGTAGGCCATCTCTGGGATGCTTCTATGTGTTGACTCTTAGGGAAACCTCCCTAGAGGTGCTGGTCTCTTCTTAATCATCAACTAATTTCTTAGCTCCAGCTAACCAGCATCAATTGGACCAGCAAAGCGAGGGCTTCAACACCATGGTGCTGGTCTCTTGCTAATTATGGCTGACTCCTGAGCCCCACAACTTTTCATTCAAAATAACAAATATACAATAGTCCTAATACTCCTAATAGTCCTAGTAACTCTCCAACTTCCCTCTTGAATTTCCACAAGTCAGGCCTCCATGGTCTTCATTTCTTCCAACAGTTACCTTCCAAACTCCCATAGAACAGTTCACCAGTTTTGAACGTTAAATGGCTTTTCTAGTCCAAAGTCCCAAGGTCCTTTCACACTCCTCCCAAAAACTCAAGGTCAAGTCTGTCACAGCAATGCCTCACTCCAGGTACTAACTCTACTTCCTGTCTTAGAGGTACTGTTGCCGTGGTGGAACACCATGACTAATGTCAATTTGGAGAGGAAAGGGGTTTATTTCAGCTTATACTTCCAAGTAAGAGTTCACCATCAAAAGCAGAGAGGGCAGGAACTCAAGCAGAGCAGGAACCTGGAGGCAGGAGCTGAGGCGGAGAATGTGGAGGATTCTGCTTCTAGCTTTGTTCCCTGTGGTGGTTTGAATATGATTGGCCCAGGGAGTGGGATACTTAGGAGGTGTGGTCTTGTTGGAGGAAGTGCGTCACTATGGGGGTGGGCTTTGAGAGAACTTCCTCCTAGCAGGAAGCCAGTTTTCTGTTTGTCTTCAGAACAAGATGTAAAACTCTCAGCTCCTCCAGCGCCATGACTGCCTGGATGCTGCCATGCTTCCCGCCTTGATGATAATGGACTGAACCTCTGAACCTGTAAGCCAGCCCCAATTAAATGCTGTCCTTGTAAGAGTTGCCTTGGTCATGGTATCTCTTCACAGCAACAGGAGCCATAACTAAGACACTCAGCATTCATTGATCAGCCTGCTTTCTTAGAGAACCCAGGGCTACAAGCCTAGGGATGGCACCACCTGCAGTGGGCCAGGCCCTCCCCCATTGGTCAGTAATTGAGAAAACACCTTACAGCTGGATCTCATGGAGGCATTTTCTCAACTAAGGCTCCTTCCTCTCTGATGACTCTAATTTCTGTCAAGTTGGCACCCAAAAAGCATTCAGTATAGTTCTTCAAGATGGGGGGTATCTTTGAGGAAGAGGAGGTGAAGAGACTTTAACCGCCAGAGGTGATGAATGACTCCAAGGAGACAGCCTCTTCCAGACACAGCAGGACGGATGCGGATGCACGTGTGAACTCAGTCTTGGCAGCAGGCACAAGACCTGCGAAGGGTTCAAACCTCACAAAAGCTGAGAAGGGGAAGTGAAGGCAAAGTCCCGCCTCCTACCAGGAAGGTATTGGATTCCTGCTGAGCTGTCTTCAGTGGAGGCACTGAGCGAGGGGTCATCCTCTCTAGAGAAGGCTCCATGCTTAGGAACGAGTGAGCCAGTGCAAAGTGGACGCCATGTTTCTGTGTTTGCTTTTTGTTGTTGTTGTCTTTATGGTTTCCGTTTCCTTGGTGTTTTGGGCTGTTGTGGTTTTGAGGAAGGGAGAAGGAGCATGAGTTGGGTGGGAGGGTCTGGGGAGCTTAGGGGAGGGGTGAGAATATGGTCAGAATAGATTGTATGCAAATTTTAAAATGTTTCAGATGTACTAAAAACAAACAAACGAACAACCCAACAACTAAGAAGTCAGCAATTCAGCCGTGGGAAGAATTTCTCACCCACGGACAGAGCTCAGCTGAGGACTCTGTCTCAGCTCCCCTGGTCTGGATTTGTGAGCCTCTACTTGGTGACACCCTCGACAGTTATTGCTGCTTGGCCCTGCACTTGGAAGCCTTGCTGGGGGCCGCTACTCAGTCTGGATTCTCCTGGTCGGGAACTCAGGTCCCCCGCTTGCTGGATGCTTGTAAGCCCGGGTTCAACAGTGTGGCCTTTAGTGCTCACTCACAGGTTAGACGTGAGTGCCAGGCTTATGTTGTTGTCTGTCATCTGTCCCTCCTTCTCTCCTCACTCTTTCTGTTTTACCTTTAGCTTGCTATATATGTAATAGACTCACTCAGATCCCATTGTGCAGCCTTGTAGGCCGCTCTCTGGACCACACAGCACAAGACTCGAGGAGCTGGCAAAGGGATGGGATGTCTGTGGAAGTAAGGAGCTTCCCCACCCCAGAAGCCTCTGCTGTCGCACCCCGCAGCGTCCTGCACAGCCTCTGTGGTGGTTGGTGGCTTCCTCTCTGCCCACTTTTTCAAAAACTAGCCAACAAGAGGCTCTTAGCCCTGGCCACACCGTCCCTGACTTTCGAGAAGCCTAATGACAAGGGACTCGGCAGTTCCAGGCTGGGGGAACAAAGAATAGCATAAGGGCTGGAAGACCAGCCCCCTCCCACACCAGGGCTGCCCTCCTGGGTACAGGCTTATGTCCCCCAACTGGCAAATTGTTTTACCTTCACGTGGAAAGTTAGTGATTCCTTGGGGCTGCCGTGGCTTGGGTTTGCCGAGCCTCTCTTCATCTCTCTGCATGCAGAACTGGGGGACTTAAGCTGAGGGACATGCTGAGACCTCATCTCTTGGCTGCCCTGAATAGAACCCAAGGCCTTGTATACACTCAGTAAGAACCTGCTGCCCGGGGGCTGGTGAGATGGCTCAGCGGGTAAGAGCACCGACTGCTCTTCCGAAGGTCCTGAGTTCAAATCCCAGCAACCATACGGTGGCTCACAACCATCCATAACAAGATCTGATGCCCTCTTCTGGAGTGTCTGAAGACAGCTACGGTGTACTTACATATAATAAATAAATAAATCTTTAAAAAAAAAAAAAAAAGAACCTGCTGCCCAGTTACTGCCAACACAGCCCAGCCCTGGGTCTCCAGATGTTGACAGCTTGCAGCTGACACTTAGAATTTACTCCGGATCTCCCAAGGAACAAGAAACACATGGTCTCTAAAAAGAAAATGCAATCATGCAGCCCTGATACGTGTCACCTAAGACAAGACCTCCCCCAGAGGAAGAGTTCCTAACAAAATGAATTAAAGTTGCCACTTGGGGGCCAAGAGATAATTCGGAAGGTATGGACGACCCACCCCTGCCAGAACACGACCCCCTAGTTCTTTACTGAGCTCCACGGGAAGGTGGCTGAATTCCTCCAGTGGGAATCTCCTTCTGCTGTTCTGAACCTCGAATGTCTCCATATCCCTCAGGCTGGCCACACAACAGGCTGCTCACTCTTCCTCTTCAGAAGGAAGAACATGCTTCGGCCACGCTCTGCTAGGCCCACTGTGCGGTCCAGCGTGGCCAGGCCCAATCCTATGAACATCAGGCCCCTGTGTCTGAGTCCTGAGCTCAGGCTGAGTCCCACACCTCACAGGTCAGACCTGCAAAGCGGTCGGCTTCAGACTGCCTTCCCGTTCCACTCATCTACCAGGCTCCTACTCCTAACCTTTCAGCTCCTTCCTGTTGAGCATCGCCTCCCTGCAGCCCCTCCACAGCCTCCAGCAGAGGGTTGGGCTCAGGCTCCAAGCTGGCTTGGGGCATTTGGAACAGGAAACACTCAGCCCAACAGACTCTCCGCACCCTGAGGTCTTGAGATGACTGCCTGAGGGCTGGGCTTGAGTCAGGCCAACTGGTCAGGAACAGGCAAGAGTCTGGCCTGACACTGGAAGCATGTGCTGCTTGGACTCGGAAATGTAATAGAAGCAATGGAGGAGGCAGGCACGAACATGGAACCCTGAAAGAACACAACTCGGGACTCAATCAGGTACTTGTGAGCCTGGGTCCACACAGCCTTATTCAGGATAGCCCAAGGGCAGAGGCGACTCGGGTGTCCATCAAAAGACGGCAAACAAGCACATGATGTATACGCATAATGGTGTACTACTCAGCCTCAAAGAGGAAGGCGGTTCCGATACATCCTGCAGCTGGAATAGAGCTGGAAGGAGGAGTAACTTCACTCACATCTCTAGAGGAGTCACCTTCGCAGACACTGGGAAGAGGCTGGGGGCCTCAGAAGGGAAGATGGTGGGGCCAGGTAGACAAGGTGTTTGCTGAGGAAGCACCAAAGGTCCATCTGCACGTGGTCACTATGGCTGTATGGTTAGAGCCCCCCTAGCGGTCGTGCCCAGTGCTGCGGTTGGATTGAACAAACATGACCAAGGAGCCCCAGGTTTGACCTGCAGATCAAAGATCTAGGAAGAATAACCTGTTCCCACCTGTCAGGTAGGTTTCATGAGCTGAGGACTTTAGCTGGCATCACGCACCATGAAGAAACGAGAAAAAACAAGAAACAAAAACAGATCCCCTCCCGCCCCCCCCCCCGGGAAAATCCTGAGACTTAAACATAAACTCAAATAAAAGGTCTCACTGGGGGGTGGGGGAGATGGCTCAGAGGGTAAGAGCACCCGACTACTCTTCCAAAAGTGCAGAAGAGCTTGCATTTTTTTTTTTTTTTAAGATTTATTTATTTATTGGGGCTGGTGAGATGGCTCAGNGGGTAAGAGCACCNNACTGCTCTTCNNAAGGTNCNGAGTTCAAATCCCAGCAACCACATGGTGGCTCACAACCATCCTTAACAAGATCTGACTCCCTCTTCTGGAGTGTCTGANGACAGCTACAGTGTACTTACATATAATAAATAAATAAATCTTAAGGAAAAAAAAAAAGGCCTCACTGGGGGGTCGGGGGAAAAACCGGCTTCTTTTTTAAATATTTGTTTTGTTTTGAGATGACAGGGTGATGGGTTTTACACAGTTGAGCAGCTGCTGACACTCCTGTCCTGGACCCACACGGCCGCCATGTGCTTCCACTTACGAGGACACTATTGCTGTCACCTGTGTCCCCTACAAGAGTAGAATAAGCCCTCAGAGTTGGAAAGCTCTGGCCAGCTGAGCTTAAGATCTTAGCATGCTTACAGCCCCAGAGGGGCTCAGGCCTCTCCTCCATCTATGCCCACCCCCCCACCCCCACCTTCTGATCCAGTCACCGCTTGAGTGCCCCGCATCCTACAGAGCACACTCAGACGGCTCCTCCAACAGGTTGGATCTGCTGCACTGCACCCCTTGAACCGGAGACCTCAGCTTCTGGAAGGAAACGCCAATGCTGAGCCCGTCGGCAGGGGCAGATGTCTCAAATCTCCGTTCATGAATGCCTGAGCGTTGGTGCAGCTCCCTCACCCCCTTCCCCGTACTTCTGTCTGTAGTGGCTGAGAGCAAAGTTTATCATCGTTCCCTGCAGGAGGCAGAAGCCTGAGAGCTTCAAGGGGCTGAAGTCAAGGTGTCAGGGGTCAATGCCTGGGGACACTGGGAAAGTCCCCTTTCCATCCTCTGGGCTTCCTTCTTTCTTTCCCTGGTTTGGGGCTTCTTACTGCAGTCTCTCTAACAATCCTCTCTACCATCACACCTGCTGTCTCTAAGCTCCTCCTCCCAGAAAGACCCCCATAACCTCAGGAAGATCTCCTGGCCTCAGGACCTGATTCACAAGGCTCCGCAGACACAGGAGGCCTCTGGCGAAAAACCCAGAATGGGCATTGTTCTGCGTAAGACCTCGGATCGCTAACCCACAGCCCAACTCCAGGAATTTGTGCGTCTCCAACCCATAGGAATGTAAGGCTCATTCCAAACGGCAACCCAGGGCAGCAGGGGGCCTTCAGCTGGGATCTTCTGAGGGCCCCACAACAGGTGACCAGGTCAGCTGCTCCCAGAAGGGACATCAGATGGTGTGTCAGCTGCCACCACAGATACTGTGACAGGGTCTCCAGGTCTCTCTGCTTGCTGTCTGCCCTCTCCTGGCCACTGCTGTATGTCCTTCCCTGACAGCCTCCAATCTGGCCCTCTTTAAGACCCAGCACTAGCCCTCACCATCCCCTCCTTCCCGAGAGCCCATCACACAGGTGAAGATGAAACCGCTGGTCTGTGGTGTCCGGTGGAACCAGCGGCTGTCATCTCTGTGCCATGAATCCAGAGAGGCCTTCCCAGTGTCTTGTTTCCTTTTATTCCTTTCCTTGTATCCATGCAGTCTAGCCTGCCTTGAGCCAGTTCATGGGGCTCTCTTTCCCTAGCATCTCCGGTGCTGGGATTACGGCCCATGCCACTGTGTCTCCTTAAGATTCTGTCATTGTCAGCCCTCACCGGCACTAAGGAACCTGAGGGTTGCCTGTCTCTCAAAACCGTATGTCCCCACACACCAGATCCTCGCTCAGAGTCAGCTGTGGGAACGACCGCTGTGGACTCTGGTGACCTTCCCTTGTGGCTGCTCAGCCTGCTGCACAGACCTGTTTACTAAAGGGACTTGCCCCTTGTCCCAGCTTTTTCTCCTGCTTTAGGCTGGTCTGAGAAGAAAAGGGTCAGGCTCACTTCTGTGGCTCTGCAGTGGCAGCAGGGGCATATATATACTTTTTTAAAAATTTTATTTGATATGTATGTTTGCCTGTGTTTATATACACAAACGTTTGGTTGGTAGAAATTTTTTGCTGTCAACAGGTGACATTGAAGTAACTTTGAGTGTGCTTCGCCATTCCTCGGGGGATGGGAATGACAAACACATATTTGCATGGTACAGGAACAGCAAGATGCAGACGGGAACTGATAACTTCTGCACGTGTGGACACACTCATGACTATTAAGCATTTTTTTAATATGATTTCAGAGTCAAAATGATCTAGAGGCAAAAACGTTTATAGCCTCTGGGTGGTGGTGGTGCACACCTTTAATCCCAGCAGTTGGGAGGCAGAGGCAGGTGGATCTCTGTAAATTCAAGGCCAGCCTGGTATAAAGATTGAGGTCCAGGATAGCCAGGGCTACACAGAGAAACCCTGTCTTGAAAAAAAACATAACCAAACCAAACCAAACCAAACCAAAAAAAATGTCTATAGCCCAGAAACACAAGCTGTTTAAACAGGTGCTGTGGTGGCCGTTCCAGGCTGATTCAGAATGTTCATACTCAGCGGGGAGACAGCACAAGCCTTGAGTCGTCCCTGGGGTTTTCTTTATGTGCTGAAAATATCATTGAAAAAAAAAATCAACACTTTAGCAGACACCGGGGGAAAGGTATATTTTGTTTGTGGCTATTGTGTGTGCAAAATGGTCGGACTTATTACTCTCTTTTTCCATAAGTTCTCACATATAGAGAAGGCAGAAGTAAATTTTCCATTATAGCTAGACTTAGTGGCTCATAATTAGATTCCTAGGAGGTCTAGACAATTTTTGAGGCTAGCCTGGGATACATAGTAAATTCTAGGCTAGCCTGAGCTACAATGTATGACCATAGCTCCAGAAAACAAAACCAACAGGAAGAAAAACTGCACGTTTTTCAGTGCCCCCCCCCCGCCCCGTGTCTCTTAGCGATTTCATCTTACAAATCTGACATTTGAAGAGAACCTTTGCTAGGTGGGGTGGCTGCAATCCCAACATTTGGAGGTGGAGGCAGGGGATCCAGAGTTCAAGATCGTCCTTGGCTAGAATGGTCATCGAGGCCAGCATGGGCTATATGAAACTGTCCCAACAACAAAAGATTCCTTTGAGAGGATTTCCAAGGCACAGGAAGGTCATTAACAACAGAACACAGGCATCTTCTTCCTGGGCCCTGGCTGCTGGCATCTTAGCATCCCCCTCTGTATCTCTCTGTGCTTCCTGAGTCATTTGAGAGGAGGTTTGAGACTTGCAGTCCCAAGGACTCCTCAGTATAGATGAGGTAACTGTCCTAGCACTTGGGACACAGCCCACAGCACAAGGACATAACCATGCTGGCTGTGCTCTCTCCAACAGTACAGGGCATCGTAGCATCCTGCACCGAGCCAGGATCAGACCCATGCACGCAGTGCATGTGACTGTCCTGTCTCTCTGTAGTCTCCCCAGTCTCAGGAAATGGTGAAAGGAGTTCCTGAGGAGTGTGAACACAAGAGCACACCCAAGCCATGAGGGGTGTGAGCACAGGAACACACCCAAGCCATGAGGGGTGTGAACACAGGAGCACACCCAAGCC
>NC_034608.1:30050645-30067850 GCF_900095145.1 Mus pahari | reverse complement strand
TGTGAACACAGGAGCACACCCAAGCCATGAGGGGTGTGAACACAAGAGCACACCCAAGCCATGAGGGGTGTGAACACAGGAGCACACCCAAGCCAGGAGGGGTGTGAACACAGGAGCACACCCAAGCCATGAGGGGTATGAACTCAACTGCACACCCAAGCCATGAGGAGTGTGAGCACAACTGCACACACAGCTAGGCAGGCTGCCATCACGGCCTGCATCTCCACATGCCTCTGCCGTGCTCACAGTAAACTTCTGCTGCTGTTTCGATCCCGCTGGGTTGTGAGGCTTAGCACGAAGCTCCAGGAGAGCGCGGAGGCAGTGCCTGTGCTGCCTTCACTATTATGTTGGCTGTTCAGGAAGCTGAACTATGAAAGATCCATGAGCCCATCTGAGGTGATGACCAAGGTCGGCCGAGGATGACGTGGGTTGAGGGTGACGGGGGAATATGTCTGACAGAAGAGGCAAACCATGTTGCCATCATTTTTCAAGATTTTTGCCATCCGATGCCTATAATTGGGCAATTTGCCCACTCTGTAAATGATTCTGTTCTCCTACTGGAGTGGCTTCATGTGGTTTAAATTAAGGTACAACTGGGCCACTTCCCAGTTAATCCCATTAACACAGATAGCTCCTGCGAATAACCAACTTCCCAAGAGTTCCTTAAGCCGCAGGGAGGTGTTGAGTTACAGGATCAGAGTCTGGAAAAGGAAATCACTTTGATGGTTTTTAGAATTTCAAACTAATTACATGAACTTGAAATGACTGGTTTTGGCACTCATTCAAACTGTATTTCCTGTACACACAGGTCCTAGGAAGTAAAAATGAGTCAGCCGTGGTCCCTGGAAGTCGGGTACGATGAGACTTCTGTTCATCATCAGTAGCACAACAGGCTAGACACCCTGGAAATCCCTCAGACCCAAGTGGATGGATGAAAAAGTTCCTGAATGAGAGTGGTTCCTATAGCTCATATCCCCTAATGCTTGGTCCCCCGTTGGTGAAACTCTTTGTCAAGGATAAGGTGTGGCCTTAATGGAGGAAGTGTGTCACTGGAGGTGGGATTTAAGGTTTCAAAAAACTGTCTCCAATCTCAGTGTCTTTCTGCCTGGTGTTTATGGTTCTAGATCTCAGCTCTCAGCTCCTTCTCCAACCACACACCTGCCTGTCTGCTGCTACGCTCCCCACCGCAGTGGGCAGAGACTGCAAGCCCCAATAAACTCTCCTCTGTAAGTTGCCTTGGTCATGGTGTCTCTTTACAGCCAAAGAGAAGTAACTAAGACACTGGCCTTGAACTTATCCTCCTGCCTCAGCTCCCTTTATGTGTAGCTTGAAAATGTTTTTAAATGCACTGTTAAAATGATCTGAGATTCAGAGAAAGTCACAGAGGCCGAGACCTGGGTGAGCACTGAAGTCCTTGACGCCAACAGTCTAAAACCATACAGGCCCTGCAAAATGAGTTCAAAGCGGGGATAGCTTTAAAAGCTGCCAGCGAGAGCAAAACAAGATCACACTGAAAGGTGATCCAATGAACTACTGATTCTGCCGAGCAACAGCAGTCAGTGGAAGGGGCACAGCATGGCGTCGACGCTGCGGGCCTCTGCCCTGAACTATGACCTCGTAAATGTGTGAGATGCATACTTAATGCATTCCCATAGAAGCTTAAAGAGTAAGTTGGACTTCATCAAATGGAACTGACAGCCAGCACTTGGGAGGCAGAGACAGGTGGATCTCTACGAATTAGAAGCCAGCCTGGTGTGCAGAGAGTCTCTAATTCACAGAGATCTGCCTGCCTTGTCTCAACTCTCTCCCCCCCTCTACACACACCAAAAAAAAAAAAAAAAAAAGAAAGAAAGAAAGAAAGAAAAACAGTAGATGCTGCTGATGAGAGGAGAGGGCTGGGAGTATCAGTTAGTGTGGCCATATGGAAATCTGTGTCAGCGTCTCAGTAAGCTAGGCACAGGACCATTTTCCAACCCACTAGACCACTCCTGATATCTCCCCAAAGGAGTCTAAGCCGACACACATCAGAGGCACCAGTACACCCATCCTGGCAGGTCATGGCGTTGGACTAGGTGCCCATCCTCAGATAGATACAGGAGAAAGGCCATGAGCATGTGGGGCCTGCAGACTAAAATGGGATTGCTGCCAGGAAGTGTCAGACTCAGAAAGTGGGAAGGGGAAGGGGAATGTCTGGGCGGAGGAATGAGGACGGATGGGAAGGGACATGCATGAATCGTCGCCTCAGAAGCTGGAGCATGCATGGCTTGCCCCTCTGGCAGAGGGCTCTGGTTAAGTTCCCACTGTGAATGCCAGGAGCCTCACAAGTCGTCCGGGAGAGCAACAAGTGTTTTGAACTTCCGAGGCATTTTCTCCACGCCCTTATTTTTCAACTGTGAGTGTGTCTGTCCATCTAGGGTATTAGGAACTAAAGGCAGGTAGGTCATCTGAAAGAACACTATGCATGTATTCTTTAATGGCTGAGCCATCTCCCCAGCCACCTGATAAAGGTTTTTTAAAAGGTTAAAGCACTGACCCTGGCTGCGTGTAGTAGAGAGAGACACACACACACACACACACACACACACACACACACACACACACACACACACACACACACGTCCTTGTCTTTTCCACCACACTGGGAGTATGAAGAGTTGCCTGGATGTTACTTCTCATGGTCTGTCATGTGTGTGACTGGTTTCTTTTTTCTTTTTTTCTTTTATTGGTTTTTCGAGACAGGGTTTCTCTGTGTAGCCCTGGTTGTTCTGGAACTCACTCTGTAGACCAGGCTGGCCTTGAACTCAGAAATCCGCCTGCCTCTGCCTTCTGAGTGCTGGGATTAAAGGTGTGCGCCACCACACCTGGCTATGTGTGACCGGTTGATTAACGAAGTATAAATTGTACTGTTAATGCAGATAGAGAGTGCAAAGACCTGGAACTATTTGGAAAATCATGTATGTGGACCATGGAATAACTATTAACTTCCTGTCTTTCATCCACTTAATGTTTATTTACCTTAAATTACAAAATTTAATCTCTGTCCATATGTCCACCTACCCACCCACCGATCTGACTATCCACCCACCGATCTGACTATCCATCCATCCATCTATCTATCCATCCATCCATCCACCTATCCATCCATCTACCTATCCATCCATCCACCTATCTATCCATCCATCCTTCCATCCATCCATCCACCCTGTAGCCTTGCTATGTAGTCCAGCATGGGCTGAAATCACCAATATTCCAGCTTCTTCCCACACGTTCAGTGGTCCTCCTGCCTCAGCCTCCCGAGTCCTCGGCTAGAGGTGTATGTCACATGTCCAGCTTTTATCTGTTTTAAACATGGTTATCCATCAGGCCAAGAAGGAGTTACTCCAAACATGGTATCTGCCTGTCCAGGATAAACCCCAGCCACTGAATGCCCAGTGCACCACCTGCTGCCCGAGGCCAACACCGATGCCGTGTGGGCGTGTTTCCGGGTGGCTGTGCTGCAGAGGGCATCCTTCCTGGACACCCTGAAATCTGAGACTTATTTCCTTTTTTTGTGCTCTACAGTCAGAGGCCTCTTACTTTTCCTTGCAACCAGACATTAAATGTGTCAGGAACTAAATAATCATCAAGCAACTTCTTATACCAAATGAGTAACACAGGGGGTATAAAATAATTTCTGGCCAGATGTGGCGGCATCCCGAGCGCTTGGGAGGCAAAGGCTCACAGATCTATGAGTTTGAGGTCAGCCTGGGCTACAGAGCAAGTTGCAGGACAGCCAGAGCTACATAGAAAAACCCTGTCTTGAAAAAACCAAACTCTCCTGGGGGGGAAAATCATTTAGCACCTTTACAAATGAACAGTTAAATTCTATAAGCAATTGTTTACATTTTATAAAACTTTTAATGAAAATATTGTGTGATCAAAATCTAACCATATTAGGGCTGGAGAGATGGCTCAGCGGTTAAGAGCACTGATTGCTCTTCCGAAGGTCCAAAGTTAAAATCCCAGCAACCACGTGGTGGCTCACAACCATCAGTAATGAGATCTGGTGCCCTCTTCTGGGGTGTTTGAAGACAGCTACACTGTATTTTACACATAATAAATCTTTTTTTATTTTTTTTTTATTATATGTAAGTACACTGTAGCTGTCTTCAGACACTCCAGAAGAGGGTGTCAGATCTTGTTACGGATGGTTGTGAGCCATCATGTGGTTGCTGGGATTTGAACTCTGGACCTTCGGAAGAGCAGTCGAGTGCTCTTACCCACTGAGCCATCTCACCAGCCCCCAATAAATCTTTAAAAAAAAAAAAAAAAAATCTAACCATATTAAAGAGATGGCAACACTAGGGAGGCTGAGCCAGGGGGTGTGGGTTTGAGGCTGTACTGGTCTAGAGTGAGTCCCTGTCTTAAAATCAAAAACAGAAAAAAAACAAAACAAAACCCCCTTGTTCTAAGCACATTAATGTCCCAAATAATCACTGCCAAATATTGCTTCCTGACAGCCTACACCATTTATACACGGGACTTCTGTCCACACAAACCAATTGATTTCAAGCATGTCTACAGAACTGGATTAGAAATTCCTCTCTCGGCTGGGCATGGTGGCGCACGCCTTTAGTCCCAGCATTTGGGAGGCAGGGGCTGGCAGATGTCTGAGTTCAAGGCCAGCCTGGACTATAGAGTGAGTTCCAGGACAGCCAGGGATACACAGAGAAATCCTGTCTCAAAACAAACAAACAAACAAACAAATCCCTCTTCTAGTGAGTTTGCTACAAGTGCCCTGGTCCCCAGGGAAGTGGATGCAGGAAGAGTATATGTAGGAATGTAAATCCTTTTCTTTCTTGTGTGTGGTTGCCAGGACGGGATACAGGCATAATTAACTGCACTGGAGCCACATCCTAGAGCACTCAGGAAAACCCTAAGCTCTTTGTGTCCCAGAGCCTCTAGCCAGGAACTCATAGTAGCTGCTACTCCACAACACTGGTCATGGCTCCTAGCTTCATCTATGAATCCCAGTCCAACATCAAGGCTGACCTTCAGGCTGCTCAGAAGAGGGCAGGAGATGCTACAGAAGGGACACGTGCCCTGGAGCCATAGGCGATGTGACCTTTTGTGAATCAGGTCCCTCCCTTCATCTGAGACAGAAACCCCAAACTAGAAGGTGAGGTCCGACAGCCCTTCCACAGGAGTCATAGGCGACCACGGGAAATCGTATTTACATTATGATTCATAACTGTAGCAAAGTTAGTTATGAAGGAGCAAGGTAAAAGCAATTTTACTGTTGGGTACACACTCAGCTCTACTCATGCAGGAAAGCAGCCAATGTCCTGTGGGCGGGACCCTGTAACTAGGCAGCATCCCTTCCTAGCACTGGGGTATGGGCCCTCCTCCAGCCCCCAAACCTCACTTACTCAGTTCATCGTTTCCTTTATTCAATTTAAGACAGGTGGGGCTGAAGAGATGGCTCTGCAATTATGGGTACTTACAGAGGGCCTGTGCTTGATTCTCAGCACCCACAAGGCTCACAACCACCTCCAAGGGACCCAGTGCCCTCTTCTGAACTCTGTGGACATCCATGTTGCCAAAACGCCATACACGCGAATAACAAAAGCAAATAAGTCAACCACAATACCAATGGCGTTGCACCAGAGCATCGTGGGCCCATCTGAACTGTGGCCATGCCCGAGTACTGAATACCTAGAAGCAGCGCCTTCATGAGATGTGTCTGGCTTAGGTATCCACCTGGGGTTTGGGGTTTCCCTCCATCTTATGACGGAAACCCTAAATCCTCAGGCAAAGGTGCTTGCCTGTGGTTTTCTTACTGCCCACTGGAATTGATGAGTGAGTCAGGCCAGTCAAACACAGTAACACTTGTCTGCAGCAATGCCCTTATGTGCACACGCAAGATCTGGACACAGACCACATGTTGGTAGATAAACCTCTCAGCTGGCTCACTCTGTGAGCCATCGTCTCACTGGCGTCATCAATCTCCCTTACTTCCCCAAACCACTTTAAGGTGAAGCAGGCATTGTGAAAGTGGAGAACTTTGGACCAGGAGTTAAGCAGTGTCAGGAAGGGGACCCCAAAAGCACAAAGGTGAGACCCAGGTACAGTGATCTCGCTCCCCTACCTCATCCAGTTGTCTGCACCAAAACATTAAAAACAAAACTATATATACACACACACACACATGAATACATATACCTCCTAACTTTTTATTTCTGGCTTAATTAGGAAAGAAACTCCCAAACGACTGTGGGCGTTTACCATTTCTCCTCCCCCCCGCCCCCCCCCCATTTGAGTCAAGGTCTCACTGTGTCATAGCCCTGGCTGGACTGAACTTCACTGTGTAGCCCAGGCTGCCCCCAAACTCACAGAGACCTTTGTCTGCCACTGAATCAACTTTTTATTTTGTTAACTTTAAAACTTTTTTTTTAAATGTCTGAGTGTTTTGCCTTCATAAATGCAGGTGCACCACAGAGGAGTGAGAATAAGACAGAGGTTCCCTGAGCCACGTGGGTGGTGGGACTCAACACTGGGCTCTGGAGCTCTTACCCGCTGAGCCTTCTCTCTGCCCTTTTTTTTGTTGTTGTTTTGTTTTTTCGAGACAAGGTTTCTCTGTGTAGCCCTGGCTGTCCTGGAACTCACTTTGTAGACCAGGCCGCCCTCGAACTCAGAAATTCACCTGCCTCTGCCTCCCGAGTGCTGGGATTAAAGGCGTGCGCCAACACGCCTGGCTTTTTCTTTTTTTAAAAATTTTTCCAAGACAGGGTTCCTCTGTGTATCCCTGGCTGTCCTGGAACTCACTTTGTAGACCAGGCCGCCCTCTAACTCAAGAGATCCACCTGCCCCTGCCTTCCAAGTGCTGGGATTAAAGGTTTGTATACATCACTATACCTGGCCAGAAAACTGAACATATGCCCAAGGTAAGACAAGTGCTCCGAGGCATCAGCAAACAGCTACAATGTACACTATACACACAGTGACTCTACAGTGACCTGGCCTGGACCCCATACTCTGTAAAACACTTCAACATACTCAGATTTCAAGCAAGGCACACAGCACCCAGGCATGAAGATCTGCTGGGTTCCAGTAAGCAGGCAGTGAAGGACATGTGCCACTGACGGGTCGCTGACGTCAGCGGTCAGGTGACCTCTGCAAAGAGCAGGTCTAGGTCTCACACAAGCAGCCATAGGCAGCACATAAGGAAATAAACATGGCTGGTGTTCCAATGAGTCTTTATTTATAGACACGCAAATCTTCATTTCATAGGATTTTCGTGTATCATGAAATGTGATTTTAAAAACCACTCAGAAACATGGAGACCATCCTTAGCTCACGGGCCATACAAAAACAGACGGTGGGGCTGGGCCTCACAAGCACAGTCACATCCTAACCTCTGTCTAAACACCTCTGACACGTATTTGCTGGCATGGACATAATGCCTACTTCCTTATTACATGAGATCAGTAATATACAATTTGCTTAAGGCTTTGTCTAAACTGCTGGTGTATAAATTTTTAAGACAAAAATTTAAAATTATTTGTATGTTAAAATTAAATGCTAAAGAAACAAACTGGCCAAGTTTCATTTATTTCTTGACGCAACATCTATACAGCTCACGCACGCAGCAGGATGCACACCTTGGCTTCACAACAGCACCAGGCTGCACTTCCGGTTATGATACAGCAGGGGCAAGATGTACATTTATACACTTCATATAAGTTAAAGGTGGCTACACCATGACCTAGGGTAGCAAAGGCAAGACTCGGACCCACTGCCTGGACCACTTGTGTCTGACCTATTAAAAATGTACCCAGTCATTAAAAATGGCCAGTTAGGGAATAGGCCATGTATAAAATATGTCATGTAAAATTTACCCATTTACCTCTTTAAAAAATAATAATATTTAGACTTTAGACCACCAACTTGTCGAGTGGATATACATTATGGTAGCAAGAAGCACACTTTCTGTACTTCAGCAACCTGGCTAATTTTTTTTTTTTTTTGTAAACCATAACATTTTTGTTAAAACAGCCAAATTAAATCTCTTCTTTATACATCTGTTAGCTTACTTGAAAGTCACTCCCCAACCCCAAAAATCAGTCTGACACTCGCTGACATGTTTAATCCGAACCTGTATTTGTAGTTTCTAAACTGCTGCTCGGCAGACCCAGTCTGGTAACAAGGTACACCATGAAGATGCAGGCTGTTTCCGCCATCCGAGGAGAGGAGGCACATCTAACATCTCTAAAAACACTCATCTGACCGTCCTCGTACTTCCAAAAAGGCAGCGACATCATAAATACACTGGTGGGTTTTGTTATTGATCACGGGTGAGTGAGTGTCCACTAACTACCTGTTGTAAGCCCTTTCTTTCTTGGACTTCTCCAGGGCTTTGTCCATTGTCTTCTCACTCTCCCCACGACATTTGGGGCAGTACCACTTGCCCTTTGGTTTATGGTTGAGTCCCACGCAAGAAAAGTGGAACCACTCGATGGGGCATTCGTCGTTGTCACAGCCGATCATCTCCCCGTAGGAGACCTGGTTGCACAGACAGTACGTGGGCTCGTTGGGGTCAATGGGAAGGTCCGCGGGAGACGCTTCCCTCTCTGCTTTGGCCTTGGAGCGTTTCTTCTTCTTTGAAGTTTTTGCTTTCTTCTCCTTGGGCGTTCCTGAGGTGATGTCATCATGGTCGTGATTATTGGATGCATTCTCTCGATTCTCATTGTTTCGCTGCCTCCTGGATCGCTTGTTATTTGGCTTATCTGCCTGTGTGATGGCCTCACTCTTCGACTTGTCCTGGCCCGACTTGCCGCCACCACCAGTGCCGTCACTGATGTCCTGGTGTGCTTCAAAGAGCTCCACGTGACTGTCCACCTGCCTGCTGCGGTTCTCCACCAGCTCCACCATCTGACTCACGATCTGGATCTTCTCATCGCCCAGCTCCTGGCTCCGGATCAGGGCCCTCTGGATGCAGTGCAGTACCCGCCGCTTCTGGGTGCCGTCCGTCTCCCGTTTGAACTTCTCATAGTAATCATCCAGCTCCTTCAGGATCTCTACAGACAGAAACGAAATGCATTACAACCCACTAGGAACCTGCAGAGACCCAACACCAACTACAAAGGCCTCTTCTTCTATACTCTCAGCACAGGAACAGAAACAGTTTAGCTAAGTTTGCCTGACTGGTGTACGCCCTTGGCTCCGACTCGGAGAGGTTGAGATGTTGAATAACAGTTCAGCGTTGGGTAAAGTGCTTCAAGCTGAACCTTTCCTTCACCCACCACTGCCACAACTGCCACAATTTCTGTTCAAATATCCCTGGAATAACTTAAAAGTTTATTCTGTATTTCTTTGTGTTCGAATATTGCTGTCCACCTTATCTGAGACTGTCTTACTGAATCTGGAGCACAAATGAGCTCCAGGGATCCCTGTCTCCCCAGGTGGGATCAAAGGTATCTCAACGTCTAGAATACTCTACAGAAAAGCATGTAAATTAGACCATGGTGCCATGCAGACAGAAGCCCTCTGCTTATGGTCCCCAATGACTACTCTAGCTTGATAGTCTGTGTCGCTGAAACAAGAATGTTTGGTTACAATAAACAAGGCCACCTGGCTTTAAAACCAAAGTGACAGATTTCACTTTACAACGCATAATACTTTAATCTACTGCTCACAATTTTGTTTTGTTTTTGTTTTGTTTTGTTTTTAGAGACAGGGTTTCTCTGTATAGCCCTGGCTGTCCTGGAACTCACTTTGTAGACCAGGCTGGCCTCGAACTTAGAAATCCGCCTGCCTCTGCCTCCTGCTGGGATTAAAGGCGTGCGCCATCACTGCCCGGCTCACAATTTTTTTTAAAACTCTCTGTGTAGCCCTGGTTGTCCTGGAACCTACAGAGGCCTGCCTGTCTCTTATCTCCCAAGTACTCAAGAATACCATTTTGAAAACTAAATCCTTCTTAGGAAAACTAAAAATACATCTGCATACTTAGAAATAGAAAACCAACAGCAAACTGTTTTTTGAGCTCCATCCTGGGTTAAATGGCAATCAGAGATGGTCCTGTCTCCAACTGGGATCTCTGGCATGTGCCATCACACCCAGCAATGTTTCAAAGATTATACTGGTATTTTGTAGAAGACTAATTCTACGCATTGCTAATTTAAATGTAAATAACTGCTTCCAGCTTTAATTCAGGTGAAGCTTGTGGAGAAAAATGCCATCAAAAACTTACCAGAAGCAATTGTGAAGCCCACACAGTAACACAGATTTTGTTACACTACGTAAAATATTCGATAAAAGCAAAAATGTTGATAAAAGCAACAAACAAGGACGGCACTGTTTCCAGGCACCGGTCAGCTCAGCCTCAGACTGCTGCTGGGCCACCATTAAGAATCAACAAGGATAAAGGTAGTGACTAAATGGGCCAGCAGTTCCATCTAGTCTGTCCAATTACTTTAAGCCACTTTAACTTTATAAGGTTGCGCTTACGTTCTTAAAAGGGCATTGCTTCCAAGGGAGTGTTTTCTATAATATTTGAAAAGTAATTCAAGCAAAAAACTCCATTTACAACAACCAAACCATAGACCCTCCTTCCGAACTCTTCTACATCTGAAGCACTAGGCGGCCGTCAAAAACTCGGTCTGCAACAGTTGTTCTGAGCAAGGACTTGAATATTCTAGAGCCATTCGGCCATACGAGCCCGCAAGACAGCACCCGACACACCGACCCTGGGTCCAGACGGAGGCACCCCCGCTCACTCAAGCCTACCGGAAACGCGAGAAGCTGTCAGAGGCTCCCGCGGGGAGCCAGAGCAGAGAAGGTGAGCGCAGCAGCCTCCCGGAGGCCACCGCCGCCATAGCCCCGCGGCCGGAAAGTGGCCGCGATCCACTCCAGCCTATGAGACTCAGGAAGCGCGCCCCGCCCTGCCCCGCCCCGCCCGAGGCCTATGTGAGTCGACGACGCTGAGGGCGGAGACCAGGAGACACACCAATCAGCGCGCAGAGCCAGCGAGGATGGCCCGCCCCAGCAGCGAAAGGAGCCAACCCGAGGCCAGAGGACGGGCGACCCGAAGACATTCAAATCAACTCACCTCCTCCCTTCGCCCGGCCCGGTTCCACGGAGAGGAGAGGAAAAAAGCAGACAGCGGAAACACAGACTGGAGCGAGTCCCGAGCAAAGCCCGCCCCCGTGCTGCCCGCCCCCCAATGACTCCGTAGCACAATGATAAGGACATTCCACGGGGGATGTTACGACCAATCAAAGGGCCGCAGAGGCGGAACGTTCCGCAATATGCTAATGACTCTCCTATAAACCGAGCTGCGAAGCTGCACCTCGGATAGAGCGCGCAGGGGCGCTTTCCCCAGCATGTCTCTGTGTGCGGTGCCGGGCAGCGGCCCTCCACCACCCCCAACTCTTCCGTTTCCCTGCTGCGCAGTTCTGTAAACAAGAGTAAACTCTGAGCGGCCATCCACGTTCAAAACAGAGCCCCCTGACCTCGCAGCAAAGTTTCCCCAACAGCCAACAGTTCCCGGCTGGCACGCAGGCTCCGCCTCTTCGCCACTCTGAGCAGCCGGGGTCTACGGGTGGGCTGCACTTCCCCCACCTGCCCCGCTCCCCTCCAGCCAGAGCCCAGCTCGTGCCCACTGATCGCAACGCAGTCGTACACCTAGTCGGCTGCGATCCTCCCTTTCACCCTCGTCCTCCGCAAGACACACCGCGCCGGCGCCCCTCGCAGTCGGCCCGGAGCCGTGTCCAGAGCCAAGGGAGGGCCCAGGAGAGCAGGGCCTGGGCGATCCCGCGACCCCGAGTCGGGACTGCCCAGCACTTTATGTAACACTTAGATTCAGGACCTGGCGGGAGGCGGCGACTCTCCGGACCCGCACTCAGGTCCGCGGGAGTACGGCCCGCAGCCCTCTCTCCAGCCGGGTGCCCGCGCCCTGCGGCCGCGGCGCCCGCATAGCACTCCACCTCGCGCGGCCGCCTTCACCCCCTCCCCGAGGACGCGGCCGAGCCCCGCGCCCCCTCCCCCGCAGCACCGCCTCATCACTTCACTACAAAGAGCGCTTTGGTCGCGCAGCCTTGCAGCCAGCCGTTCGCGCTCCTTCCTTCTCCATGTCCCGGAGCTCGGTACACAAGGACCTCGGCGTATCAAAGGCGCTCCAGACCTTTTGTTCCTAGCCCTCCGAGGACGCTACCGGGCACTCCGGCTCCAGCAGGACCGGTCAGCCTCGCCGCCGGGACCCAGGGATGGACGCAGCCGCCCCCGCCCATCCATCACCCGCCGTACCTTGGTATTTGGCGTCGATCTCCCGCATCAGCGAGACGTTCCTCTGCAGGTCGAAAGGCAGTGACTCGATTGAGTCCAGGTAATCCTCCACATAGTTCACCAGGTGGATCTGCTCCCCGTTGGCAGGACTCAACATGGTTCACCCCGGAGGTCCCCGGCGACTCGGCGGCTTTCCGCTTCCTCCACCCCCCGCCCCCCTCAAACAGCACTGCAAAATGCAAAGCTCTCTCGCCCTCCCGCGCCCCCCCGCCGCTCCGGCCGGGCTGGCCGGCGGCTACATCTGGCGCCTGCCGCGCCGCCTCCGGGGCCGCGGGGACCCCGGCGCCTGCAGGCGCGGGCCGCGGCGGCCGAAGCTCAAGCGCACACCCCGCCGGCCGTGCAGGCCCCCTCCCGGGCGGCGAGCGGCGCGGGGGGCCGTGCGTACTAGCGCGCACACACCCAAAGAGGGCCGGCCACCGCCGCCCACCCGCCACCAGCGTGGAGAGCGGAGAGAGCGGGGCCGGCTGCGGGAAGGGCGCGCTCCGCCGCCCGCCTCGCCGCACTTGTCCAACGTGGAAAACCCAAATACCAGTTTCAAACACTTGGGAAACATTCAGCCCCGCGCGCAGCGCGCATGCGCCCCGCCACCCCTCCTCCCGGAGGCGGCCCCGCCCCCACCGCATTCACGCCCCTCACCGTCCCGGGCCGGGGGGCGGCGGGCCGCGAGGCCGGCCCGCGCGGGGGCGTGGCCTGTCACTGTCGCTGGGGGCCAGGGTCGCGGAGGGGACAGCGGCAGGGTCGCCTGGGCAGGGGAGGCCGGCCACGCGAAACTTTACTAGGAGTTTGGCACTCGGTGGCGGACCTACTGGGCGGAGCCGCACGCCGGCCGGGAACGGCGGGGTGGTAGCCTGCTCCTCGAGACACGCCGGGACCGGACGAGCCTCCAGATCGCAGTCTTCCATCCGACTAAGCAGAGGAGAGCCACCCACCGCTGGGTTAACTGCATTCCCCCGCCTCCTAGCGCGGTATAAATAGGGCCCGGAACAGAAATGGCAACGGCGTCAGCCAATCCCCTTGCGGCTCTTACCTCTGCGTCCAATCTGGACGAGAAGGAGGTGTGGTGGGACCGGCAACGCCCCCCGCACGCCTAGTACTAGAGAGCTGTCCTCTTGGAGGAGGGCTGAGCGGGCGGAGCCGGGCGAGGCGGAAGTGGACGCGCATGCGCAGCTCCCTGGCGATGGATGCGGACCCGCGCGGGAGGGCAGCTATCGACCCGCAGAGGGACCACCACTCCCAGCATCCTCGGCGGCTCCACGCGCCTGCGCCTTCCGCCCCCACCGTCCCTTTGTGTCGCCTCCCGGTGCTGGGTTTGGAATGGCCTGGAGACAAAGGGGCCCCCGAGGGGTGCTCTTTGCAGCGCGGAGATCTGCGGTGGGCGGGCTGGCGGGAGCAGCTCTTCTCTGATCCTACCTAGCTCTTCCCCTCCCTGCCGCATCTGAGGCTGCCCGTGTCCTCGCCACACTGAGTTGGCAGCGGGCACCGCGGTGTGCTCCCGCAGGGGAGCACAGCCTTCAGCTTCCCATTCCGCCCTTCCCCCACAGCTGCCGGATTTAGGGCTTTCTGAAAAGCCCGGGCAGAGCGAGGGGTTGCCTAGGCGACGGGCCCCGGCGGTCCCGCCCTCTTCCTGCCTAGGCACCGCCCTGGGGCGGAGCCTGGCCTGTGGTCGCCACATTCGCGCCTTTGTATCGCTGGGACCAAGGTGCTGCTCTCCTGCTCGTCCCTCTCTGAGTCCCAGGTCCTCAGTCTTGCTCTGCCGCCTGGGCGAGGGTGCGCAGGGCTGGTGACGGCGCTCTGCCTCGCCTGCGATGTCTCTGCCGCGCCGGGTCAGCTCGCGGTCTTCAGCTACCTGGAGTTTGCAGTGTTTCAGCCTCAGGCATTCATCCTCCGGCAGAACAAGACTCACCGCTTCAGTACTAGAGGATGTAATTTGAAAGGATTTGGAACAGGCTCTGGAAACACTGTGACACCCTACCCCCCTCGGCAGGTGTGAAAGTACTCCACGCAACCCCGTGACATCTACGACATTTCCAACGCAGTATATCTAAAATAGAGTATTATGGAGGGTCATAAGAACGCAGCCAGAGACTCAGTTGAGTTAGATCGTTCAGATTGGGTCGTTGCTTATGAAGCACAGGGCAGGGCATTTCTGCAGGAGAAAGTTCGCTTGATGTCTGGTGCTGGTGTTTATTAGCAGAACCAACAACTGCTTTCAGCCCTAGTCAAAACCAGAAGAATGAAGTTTTTCCACGTAATTGCCAGAAAGTTGCACAAAAGGCTAACTACATGGCTTGAGAACACAACGTGTAATAAAGTGTGAAGAGGGGTACAGAACTGAATATGGAATGTGGCTTTTTCCTCAGAGGTCTTATAACCAGTTTAAAGGCCCAATAGCAATTAAGAAACAGGTATTTTAGTCGCAGCGCGCATTGGGCCATGAATGAACATTTATCTAGATTTAATGAAGATCAGGAATAGTTGACCTTTTCCAAAGATAACCAAGCTGGAGTTTGAACCTGGTTATCTTTCAGAGTTACAATACTCTTTAATAACCATTCCATCCTGTTTATTGAATTCATGGACACACAAACCCAAAAGGTATTTTATTCAATTGACCAGAATTATTTCACAAGTGCCTGCCACATGCGAACTACAATGTTTTTACATTCTGGAAATAGATTGGCGATTGTGTACTAATTAGCTTTATAAACTGGCTTTCTGAGCAAGCTCAAAAGACCAATTGATAAAATTAACTTACATCAAGCTTTTTAAAGATACTGTATAGAAAAGCAAAGGCTAGGGAGATGGTCGAGTTAACCTGAATTAACCCTTGAATCTACATGGTGAAAGGAGAGATCAAACCCAGATCACAGAGTTGGTCCTCTGATCTCCACGTAAGCACCATGTCCCATGTACCCCCCTGCTCCATACACACTAATTGAATAAGTACAACTTTTAAGAAAGCCTCTTTCTGTAGAGCAGAGACTCAGGAAGCAGTGACCACCACCCCAGAGAGAGTCTGAAGGACTTCTTGCAGTGGTGTCTGGCTGGAAGTGTCTCCCTAGCAAGACTTTGGGGACACTGGGCACCCTCCTGCTAAATTTCGACTTTCTTTTCTCACTTCAGGGATCCTGAGCTTGGCTTCCATTTACAGCCCAGCCTATAGCTATATGAGTAGTTTTGTTTTATGGGGTTGTCTGTTTGTCTGTCTGTTTGTTTGTTTGAGACAGGGTTTCTCTGCATATCCATAGCTGTCCTGGGACTCTTGCTCTGTGTACCAGGCTCACCTCCTACTGTATGCAGGTTTTTTGATTTTATAAGAAACAGGCCTGAGGCCAGCAAGATGGCTCATCCAGAAAAGACCATCAAGCCTGACAACTTGAGTTCCCTCCCTGTGATCCCCACATGGTAGAAAGGAACACCCCCAATGTGTCCACTGACCTCCACATTGTCATACATATATAAATAAATGTAATTTTTTTTAAGGGTGGTGATTTTCTCTGAGGTATTATTGTGATAAATCGTCCTGATTGCTTTCAATTCACCCAAACAAGTCTGTGCACAAGTTCAATACACAGGAGGATTGCACGTTTAAGCATCAGCGAGTGGGTTATATTTATCACTTTCCGTTTTTTTTTTTAATTAACGTATTTTATAATCTGTGTATGGGTGTTTTGTCTGCTTGTGTGTCCGTGTTGCGTGTGCACACAGTGTCTGTAGAAGCCAGAAGGCGGCATCAGATCTGGCACTGGAGTTACAGGCAGTTGTGAGCTGCTATGTGGATGGATGCTGGGAATCAAACTATGGAAGAACAGCTTAACAGCTGAGCCACTTCTTCAGCCCCTATAATTTTATTTCATTTTTTTTTAAAGATAGGTTAATACTATACTTCAGGCTGGACCAGAACTCTCAGGGAGGCCCAGGCTGGTCTCAAACCCCTGAAGAGTTTTAGCTTGAGCCTCGCTCCAAGTTCAGTTGGGAGCCATCCTACGAACCTCTGAAGGACTCTCCGAAGGCTTAACAAGGAGCAGACTTGTTGCCAGTTGAGGTGGAACACATGAGAATCGGCTTTGCAGCAGACAGAAAACACCATTGTTGGTTTTTGAAACCATGATCTCCTGTGGCCAAGCCAAACATGCCAGCCATTCAAAATCATGGAAGGCTTGGCTCCCAGACTTCCTAGAGCTGTTTTTCAAACTGCCTGCTCTGGCTCTTTCCTGGGCTTCTGCATTCTGGCCTGCGGGGTCTGTGTTTTAAACAGACAAACCTCATATCAGATTAAAAGCTTTCTCTATCAGGGATCTCACAGCCCGCACAGGAAGTTTTTGGGGGGGACTTTCTCAGGCCAAGCTCTTTGCTGAACTTGCGGGAGTTCAAAAAGAGTTTGCAGTTCCATACTGAAGGAGAGGGACAAGCTCACACTTGTAGTCTCCAACTGGGGGAGACTAAGACAGGAGGGGCTTAAAGCCAGGTAAGCTAGGGTCAGCCTGGGCTATGGGAGTGCACAGAAAGAGAAGTCCAAATTGCTATAGAAGTGAGACAAATAAGTGCCCACACATTTGCAGTGACAAACTGCCACGATGGCAGGTAACTGTGAGGAAGAATGGTATTCCTGGAGAACTTGGAACATTTGGAGACCACGAATTGGACTACCAGAGTGCATAGAACACAGTCTGTATTACATGGAAGTCTAGCCTTGGGCAAGCTGTTAGAGTATAGAATCTTCAGGGAAAAAAGTATTTAGGGAACAACACGTCTGCCTAATCATTCGCCTTTCAAGAGAACATCAAGCCGGGCGTGGTGGCGCACGCCTTTAATCCCAGCACTTGGGAGGCAGAGGCAGGTGGATTTCTGAGTTCAAGGCCAGCCTGATCTACAAAGTGAATT
>NC_034608.1:30033946-30049795 GCF_900095145.1 Mus pahari | reverse complement strand
AAAAAAAAAAAAAAGGAAAAAAAAGAATTACAAACTGTTGAGTAGCTGTGTGGATGCTAGGACTCAAACCTGGGTCCTCTGGAAGGGCAGCCATTTCTCCAGCAGACATTTCCAGTTACATGTTCTTGAGGAAAGGGTCATTTCCTGGTGTGGTTCTTTCATTCTAAGCCCACAGAACAGTAAGTAGTATGCAAATTCTGCGTGTACTGGGTTGCAGACGGGCAGTTTGGTAAGTAGTATTGATCTACATGTACTGATTATAGCAAGGTACATTCTTGCTGACATGCTGTAAGTATGATGGGGTAAAGTGTGTGTTAAGACACACATATTGAGGTGTTTGAATGAGGACATGATGACCGCGGGGTGGTGTATAGTGTGTTGGAGTGGTCTGCTGAGAGTGGGTACGTATTGCGGGGCACACCGGGTCCCAGCGGCAGACACAAAGATGTACACCAGAGGCCAATCTACCCATAAGGAAAGGCGACGAGATCTGCGCTAAAATGGGGAAGGGTTTGAAGTTCCCACCTCTCTTCCGCTGCCACCGTGCCCAAATGCCTAAATATCGCCAGACTCCAGGCAGACTGTAGCCTCTTCCGGGAGTGGGCGGAGCCCCGTGAGACACGGGCGTGGCTTCTGGTTCGCCGGGCGGGGCCTGGCCTTCGTGGGCGGGGCCTGGCCTGCAGGCTCTTGCGTTCCGCCTGTTCCCTGGATCTGTCCCCAATATGCTGCGTGCGCGCGGGCCTAGGCCGGGCGCTCCGCTGCTCCGGGCCGCGCTGGATCTCGGGCGGCGCGGGCGGGCATGGCAGCGGCCGCAAGGCCAGGACACCGGCGTGCAGGTGTATAACAGCCTCACAGGCAGGAAGGAGCCGCTGATCGTGGCCCGCTCGGACGCCGTCTCCTGGTGCGTGCGCCCGGAGAGGCAGGGCGGGGCGGGGCGGGGCGGGGCGGGGCGGGGCGGGAAGGTGCGCAGGGGCAAGTCAATCCTGAAAGCCTGACGTGGCGTCACCTAAACACCGCGCTTATTCAGTGAAGGTTGTTAAGGAAGGCATAGGGCTCCTTGTTACATATCTCACATGGAGGATCTTAATATGTTTCCAGGTATAGCTGTGGACCGACTGTGTACGACCATGCACACCTTGGCCATGCTTGGTGAGTTTCCTAGATTTGAACCTTTAACAAAGTCAGAGGGTTATTTATTGTGCAAAGAGTAAACTGTTAGCTTGTTTTATAATCTGTTAAGTGAACTGAGTAATGATTGCATTCTGGGAATTGTGAGACGCCGGAATGTTGGTCTCTTTGGTCTTTATAGCTGTTGGGAGTTGCACACCCATTGCTCATGTCTGAACACTTAGGGAGTTGCTGTGAAGGAATAGAGAGTGACCCGTTTGCGAATTAGACGTTTCTAAGGTTGGTCCAGAGACCCGAATCCAAACGGGGGGGATCATTGCCTGGTTTTTGGACGGGTCACATTCTTGCTGGAGTCCTGGTTCTTATTTTGAGTGAAGACAGAAATGACAGCTTGACATCTTCATGGCAGTTTCTGGAAATGAAGTGCCGCTTAGCACAGCGCCCCCAAGTGTTCTACGTGTTCCACCACCACTGACCCACTGACTGGTTACTGTCCTGCTATACTCAGGGGAGCATCGGGGCTGCATTTGTTGACATTTCCCATTTCCTGATATTTTATTTGTTTCTTGCGCTTTTTTGTTTGTTGTTTTTGAGACTGAGTTTCTCTGTGTAGTCTTGGCTGGCCTGAAACTCACTATATAGATCAGGCTGGCCTCTGTCTTTGCCCCAGTGCTGAGATAAAAGGTACACGCCCACTGCCTGGCTCTTGCACAGTTTTGTTTGTTTTTTTTTTTTTTAAGATTTATTTATTTATTATGTGTGAGTACACTGTAGCTGTCTTCAGATCTTGTTAAGGATGGTTGTGAGCCACCGTGTGGGATTTGAACTCCGGACCTTCAGAAGAGCAGTCGGGTGCTCTTACTCACTGAGCCATCTCACCAGCCCCCTCTTGCACAGTTTTAATTGGGTATTTTTAGACCAAAATGAAACACAAGTGTGGAGACCAGAGGACATCCTCAGACGTCATCCTCAAGTGCTACCCGCTGTCTGTTTTGAGACAGAATCTCTCACTGGCTTGGAAGTCCACAAACAGGCCACACTGGCTGGGAAGTTTGTCCCCAGGGCCCACCTGTCTCTGCCCCCAGAACTGGGGTAATAAGGACAATCCGAGTGAACAAGAGTAGCAAAAGCTCTTGTTGCTTGGCAGTGGTAGTGCATACCTTTAGTGCCAGAACTCTGGAGACAAAGGCAGGTAGATCTCTGTGAGTTCGAGGCCAGCCTGGTCTACAGAGCTCCAGGACAGCTAGGACTACACAGAGAGACCCTGACCTAAAACAAGAACAAAACAGTCTTGACATTTGACTTTTGTATTAGGAATTTTTACACATTTAAATAGACACAAACTCATTCAACAGCTGTAATCTTAAAAAAGGCAATACAGTATCCCGAAACTGATGTGATTGCTTTTGTTGCTTCTCACAAGGCCCTTCTGGGCCTCTATGTGGAATCCAGTTTGTAAGAAAATACTTGGCTTAGTTCCCTATGAACCAAGCATCAACTGTAGAACACAGTTTGAAAGTTACATAGTAGCGTGTTACACTGTAATACATTTCTTTTCAAGAATAATGATGATGGGGCCCACAAAATGGCTCACTGGGTAAAGGCGCTTCTTGTAGGAACCAGACGACCTGAGGTTGATCCCCAAGATTCACTTGGTGAAAGGAGAGAACCGAGCCCCGAAAACTGTCCTCTGACCTCAACAAACATTCTGCACATCTGCCCTTCACATGTGCACACACGCACACACACACACACACACACACACACACACACATTAGTAATAGTAGTAAACATTGCGACCTGGGGAGATGATGTAATGCTCAGAGTACTTGTTTATGAGAACCTAAGCTTCTCCCATCACACACATGATGGCTCACAACCATCAGATACACACATGGTGTACATACATACACATAGGCAAAACATGCACATGAAATAAAACAGGTGAATCAAAAATAACATAATTTTTAAGAGCTGGGCAGTGGTGGCGCCCGCCTTTAGTCCTAGCAGTTGAGAGGCAGAGGCTGACGGGGTCTCTCTGAGTTTGAAGCCAGCCAGGGCTACACAGGGAAACACTGTATGGAAAAACAAAAAAACAACAACAAAAATTTAGGTTAAGGGGGCTGGTGAGATGGCTCAGTGGGTAAGAGCACCCGACTGCTCTTCCGAAGGTCCGGAGTTCAAATCCCAGCAACCACATGGTGGCTCATAACCATCCGTAACAAGATCTGATGCCCTCTTCTGAGGTGTCTGAAGACAGCTACAGTGTACTTACATATAATAAATAAATAAATCTTTTAAAAAATTAGGTTAAAAATAAAATACTGGAGCCGGGCGTGGTGGCGCACGCCTTTAATCCCAGCACTCGGGAGGCAGAGGCCAGCCTCGTCTACAGAGTGAGTTCCAAGACAGCCAGGGCTGCACAGATACACAGAGAAACTCTGTCTTGAGAAACCAAAAAAATAGAATAAGTAAATTAACGCCCTCGATTCTGTGTGTTGAAGACAGCCTGGCAGTGTTTTTCTTTCAGCTCCTATGTTAGATTTGACATAATCCGGAGGATCCTGACCAGAGTGTTTGGGTGTAATGTGGTCATGGCGATGAGCATTACTGACGTGGATGATAAAATAATCAAGAGAGCTAACGAGGTAAGCAGTCTCACACTGACCGGCAAGCTGGTGGCTGAGCAGCCGGTCCCTGCCAAGTTTACTTTCATGTATTCCTAATACTTATGACCCTTTATGTGTCCCGGAGACTTTTTTCCAAAAAACCAGACCGAGACGGTGGCAGGCCACACCTTTCTCCCAATGAGGAAAGTTAAGTCAGTGGAGGTGTGGAGAAGCATCCCCCCAGGGATGTCCACTGTCCTCTGACCCCTGTCCCCGTCCCTCCCTGCGATGAGTACCTCGCTCTAGCTCTATCAAAACCCCCTGGGCCCTGACTCTGACCTTGGAACCCTGTGCTCCGATGCCTCATTTTTACGTTTCTCTTGTTTTGTTGTTAGACACAAGGTCTTATCCTGTAGCCCAGGTTGGCCTGTGTAGCCCAGGTTGGCCTCGCCTCGGGAGTGCTGCAGTCTGTCTCTTGGCCACCAGGGGGCGCCTATGTATCCCTCAGCATCACAGTCTGGGGACAGCCCCCGTGCCAGGCAGGCAGGGCTAGTACTCTCTCGTTTATTTATTTATTTTTAATTTTTTTCTTTCATTTTAAAATGGTTTTTTCCATGTAATAATTCTGATTATGTTTTCCCTCGCCCAGCTCCTCCCAGATTCTCCTCACCTCACCCACGCAAGCCCACTTCCTTCCTCTCATTTCTAATGTTTTCTTAACAAACAAGTATCTAAA
Organism: Mus pahari; assembly: GCF_900095145.1. Lineage (NCBI taxonomy): Eukaryota > Metazoa > Chordata > Mammalia > Rodentia > Muridae > Mus > Mus pahari. The sequence goes on along the minus strand of NC_034608.1, from coordinate 30,045,322 downwards.
AATAAAACAAAATATCAAACGAGACTAGGACAAAACAAACAAGCAGAACAATAATTATCATAATCATAATCGTAATCCTAATAATAAATAACCAGCGAAGTACAAGAAGGTCATAATAGACGCAGAGACACAGATATCCCAAAAGAACGCATGGAAACCATGATCTCTGCAAGTGACCTGCGTGTATTCACACACGTTCTGCCTTGGGATTTTCAATCGGTTTTGAAGTAAGGTCATCTGTATTGACTTCACGAGCTACCCGGCCATTTACATCATCTGTGTATCGGTTTGTGCCAACTATGGCAATCCTCTCTGACTACGCCGGTGTGAACCTTCCAGACCCAAGGACACCTGCTAGCGTGACCACCCGTGTCCTTCCTGGTCAGGAGGCGGGCACAGCCACCCTCCCAGAGTCCCCGCCCGCTGGGGCCTCCCTAGAGGCTGTTACCTCACAGGTATCCCTCATCCTGTCAGGCTCTGCATATTCACACCTTCTCTGACATCTCATCGGCTGCCTCGGGGTATCAGGGCCTTCTCTTTGACATCCCCCCCCTCCCACTTGTACAGGAATATGTATGGTGACCCAGAGCCACGGATGGTGTGGGCCTTGGAGTGGGCCCATAGCCTCAGGCTTCTGACCTCAGCTCTGCACAGACAGGGCCTTCTTATGGTGTGTGTGCACGGCCTCTGCTTGAGGCCTCCCGCACAGAGCACGTCTTTCTGCACAGGTTGACAGCCTCCTCGGTCCGGGCCCCACACCAGCTCTGAAGACTTGGTGGGGAGAGAGGTAGTTATCCCAGGAAGCAAGCATGAGGTCAGGGGCTCTCTTGAGTTCTTCCGGTGACTGGGCATTGTGTCCTGAATGCCACCCTCACCAGAGGGCTTTCCCGGCTTCTTGACCTTGCCCTTTCAGTGAGGAGACATTTTCTGAAATGTTTGTGGGGTTTTTGTTTGTTTGTTTTTTGTTTTGTTTTGTCTTTTTCAAGACAGGGTTTCTCTGTGTAGCCCTGGCTGTCCTGGAACTCACTTTGTAGACCAGGCTGGCCTCGAACTCAGAAATCCACCTACCTCTGCTTCCCAAGTGCTGGGATTAAAGTTCTATGCCACCACCACCTGGCCTGTGTTCTGTTGTTTTGTATTATGGTTTGTTTGTTTGTACAAGGTTTCATATAGCCCAGCATGGCTTCTAGCTCTCTATGTAGCCGAAAATGACCTTGAACTCTAACCTCCACCCTTCAACCTCCCACAAGCCGGGATTACAGGTGTGAGCCACCACACCCACTGCCCTTCAGAATATTCTGCTCATTTTCACACCTGAGGGTTACTGTGAAACTGCCCAATCCTTTGTGTTTCTGTAGAAGACCTCCCACAGTCTCTCTTTCCTTCTTTTATTTATTTATTTATTTATTATATGTAAGTACACTGTAGCTGTAGCTGTCTTCAGACACTCCAGAAGGGGGAGTCAGATCTTGTTAAGGATGGTTATGAACCACCATGTGGTTGCTGGGATTTGAACTCCAGACCTTTGGAAGAGCAGTCAGTGCTCTGACCCACTGAGCCATCTCACCAGCCCCTCTTTCCTTCTTTCTTTTTGAGACAGAATACTTGTTAGGTGAACCACGCTGGTTTAGAGCCCCACCCACCTCTGCCTCGTCTCCTGTGTGCTGGGATTAAAGGTCCACACCTGGCTTTGATTTTCTTGTCTTGAATCTGGTGGACGTCTGAAGTGAAGGTGACCTCAGTGGGTGGGGAACAGGCCTCCCAGAAGCAGTCTTGGGAGACCTTTGCCCCTTGGACCATGGGTGGAAACCCTTCATGAGACTTCTCCTGTGTCCAGCTCCACAGTGGGCAGCTGCTATCTCATTCCCCGGCCTTGGTGAAGAGCACCTACTGGGGAAAAGGCTGGGGCTGCCGGCCGCAGGCGATGGGAGCACTGTCCATGATGATCTCAAGATCTACCCACGTTGTAGCATGAGTTAGAGTTCTCCTTCTCCTCCTCCTCTTTGTTTGTTTTTTGTTTGTTTGTTTTGAGACAGGGTTTCTCTGTGTGGCCCTGGAACTTCTTTCTTGTTCTGTAGGCCAGGCTGGCCTCAAAGTCACCGAGATCTGCCTGCCTCTGCCTCCCAAGTGCTGAGCTCAAAGGCCTGCGCCACCACCACCTGTCAGTACCTTTTTGTTTATATATGTGCATATGCATATAAACACATGTATGTGTATATAAAGGTATGAATGTGTATGCACGTGTGTTGTATATTTGCTTTCTCGACATGGCCATTACTGTCTGTCATGAACAAGAGCAGCTGGGATCTCCTTAACACGGGACCCTTTAACGTACCCTCCTGGGGGAGAAGAGAGGCCCTCCCATCTCATGACCTCCTCAGGTCTCTCACCCTGAGACTGTTGACTGGAACAGGATTCTTTGTTGGTGCTTCTGGACAGTAAGTTATGCAGGGGATTTCATAGTTGCTTGGCGAGTCATCCAGGGTCCTGCTAGGAGCCCAGTAACCTCACTGGCTCACCTTGGACTTGAATGTAATCTTCCCTTTGGTCCACACCTTCTCTGTGTTTCTTTCTGTCTCCCCACTAGAAGTCACATGACACTGTGTGTGTGTTTGCATGCATGCACAGGATTGATGTTTGGTAGGTTGTACGCATTATCCCAGGGCAGACAGCTTGGTGGGAATTAAGGTGTCTGTGCCCTTCTCCCTAGAGGGTCCCTCCCCCTCCTGTCTGCCTCCCATCTACAGCCCACTCTGCCCTGTCAGACAAAGGCTGCTGCAGTCAGACACTGTTGTACAGAGCTTGTATAAAGAGATGATGGAACATAGTACAGAGTCCAGAAATGCACATAGTAATTAATGGGGGTTTGTTGTATGATAAAAGATGGCATTTCAGATCACTGGGGCTGGGGGATCAAGATATGTGTGCTCCTACGTTCTCAGAATTAGGAGGGTTAAAGATCAAAGCAGAAAGCTCTTGGGGAGTGTGTTGTGCCCTACAGAGGGAGCTTGACTGCTCTGGGAGCCGGGGACTCCATCTTCCCAGCAGCCTCGGGGTCTGTGTCGCTCAGTGATGGTCCTGGGACCACAGAGTTGGAAAGAAGTGGCAACCAAGCCGGGCGTGGTGGCACACACCTTTAATCCCAGCACTTAGGAGGCAGAGGCAGGCGGATCTCTGAGTTCGAGTCCAGCCTGGTCTACAGAGTGAGTTCTAGGACAGCCAGGGCTACACAGAGAAACCCTGTCTCGAAAAACCAAAGGAAAAAAAAAAGCAGCAGCCAGCTCCCGGGGCACATCCACTGTCCTTGAAGTCAGTCTCAGTGGTTGTGGCTTCTGCATTAGAGCCCTGTCAGTCCCCTGGCCACCAGGCACCACCAGTGCCACTGAGAAACTTGACAGGGATTCTTGATGCTCCGGAGCAGAAATGTCTTATCTCATGAGAAAGGAGATGTGTTTCAAGAGATAGCTGGGTTGTGCTTCAGGCAGGCCCAGCACACAGTAGGTGCTGCATAAATGCTCGTTGAGTGTAGGTAGATTGTGGAATCTTATACAAGTTGCATATGAAGCCTGCTTTGTTTGTTTTTGTTTGTTTGTTTGAGACAGTTTAGCTATGTTGCCTTGGTTGAGGTGGAACTCACTGTGTAGACCAGGCTAGCCTTGAATTCAGAGATCTGCCTGCCTCTGCCTCCCAGTACTGAGATTAAAGCCACTTACTAATAATATTTAGCACCGGCCGGGCATGGTGGTGCACGCCTTTAATCCCAGCACTCGGGAGGCAGAGGCAGGCGGATTTCTGAGTTCGAGGCCAGCCTGGTCTACAAAGTGAGTTCCAGGACAGCCAGGGCTATACAGAGAAACCCTGTCTCAAAAAAGACAAAAAAAAAAAAAAAATATTTAGCACCTATTTTTAATTTAAAATAAACTATTCTTGGACAATTTTATACACACACACACACACACACACACACACGCACACTCATGCGTCTCCCCTTTAATGTTCTTGTTTATTTTTGTAACACATTGAGTTAGGTAATGCTGCATTTATGATCATGCGACAGACCCTGTGGAAAAATGACTTTCCTTACTCAAGCAGCCCTCAGTTGCCACTCACCCCTCAGCTGGGGTGGAGCCTCACCTCCCCCTCCCCCATCTTGCTGGGATCAGCTCCAAGAACTCTGCTTCTGAGCCAGACCGGCTGTGTCCCCTGCTCCCCTCATACAGACCCAGGTCCTAGCACTAAAGGTGTGTGTGCCCAGATGTCCTACTGTGGCAGCCACCTGCAGCTTCCGGGAGCTCAGGTTAGCCCCAGTCCCCAGTCCGAGGACGTCGGTACCTTCCCTGATTACTGTGTCCTATTCCTTTCAAGTGCTTCTCTAAGGCTTTTTAAAAAAATTTTATTTCTTAACCATTTCTTCTTGCTGTGGGTAAGGTGAGATAGGAACTCATTTCTTGTCCTTTGGAGTAGATGCTTGCTGCCCTGGTGGGGAATGGGGGATGGTTTATCATGCTTTTCTCTGTACCCAGAGGGCGGAGCCCATAAGCCCTTTGGCTGCTGAGCGCTAGGGTAGATTTAACACCTTAAACAAACACTCAGATCTTGAGGCTGAGCAGTGGAGCATGTGGCTACCATCCTGCCTGCAGGGATGGCCTGGTCTGCCACCACGGGTCTGTGGGTCTTCCAGATGTGCTGATGTCCTTGTCTGACCTCGTGCAGATGAACGTGTCGCCCGCTTCTCTCGCCAGTCGTTTTGAGGAAGAATTTAAACAAGATATGGCAGCCCTGAAGGTAAGCTGTGGTTTTACCCTTCGCAGAGGGGCAGTGGTGGCTGTCCCGCATGATCTAGAACAGTCTGTTGCTAGTGCCTGCGTCCAGGCCCTGTGGTGTCAAGACTGAAGAAAGGGAATTGATCTAGGTTCGCAGAGTGGACCCCTGTGATGAGCTTAGTCGGTGGCGGGGGGGGGGAAGCTGGGTCCCAGGGCAGCAGGATGAGCTGGGTTCTCCTTAGGGCCTGAAAGAGCCTGCGTGAATAAGTTAGTCTGTACCCTTGCCAGGACACATGGTTTATCTTACATTCCTATCAGAGTCAGGCACATTCCTGGCACGGAGGTCTAGCTGTCTGGCTCCTTGTTCCCCTCTAGTGCCCGTGTCTGTTGAGAGTAGGGAAACCACGCAGCAAAAACCAGTTGACTCACCGGGGACATTGTGGCAAGCATGACTTAGGATGGCTGCCGCCCCCGTCTTGCTAAGTGTGTGCGTGGATCCTGAGCACAGAAATCACCCGTGGTGCCCACGGTCTCTGTTTCCTCCCAGGTTCTGCCGCCAACAGTGTACTTGAGAGTCACCGAGCACATCCCTCAGATCATTGCTTTCATCAAGGGCATTGTTGCTCACGGCCATGCTTACTCGACAGCCGCAGGTTAGCGTGAAGGTTGATCTCTGGGGGGCACTGGGGAGGTGTGAGATGCAGGGTACGCCCGGGCTGAGGAGTGCAGACACTCTGCCCGCTGGGTGGATGCGGGCTTGGTGCTGGGTCTGCAACACTGGTCCAGTTCATTTTTAAACATTTTCACTTTTATGTATGTATTTCATTTTTATGGATGTGTACGTATATGTGTGCTGATGTGTGCTCGCGGAGGGAGGCAGCCGGGGGCTGAGGTGACAGGCAGTCGGGAGCTGCCCGATGTGGGTATCAGGAACTATACTTGGGCCCTCTGCACAAGCAGAGCTCTCTCAGCCTCTGGTCTCTCCACCCCAAGTCCATTCTTTTTTTTTTTTTTTTCCAGATTTTAAATTAGGTATATCAGGGTTAGGGGTGTGTGTGTTATAATTATGCATGTATGCACGGGCCAGTGCCTATATATACACATGCATTGGGAGATCAGAGGACGATGTCAGGTGTCTCCCTCTATCACTCCCTACCCAGTTTTATGTGCACATGCACTTGCGTGTGTGTATGTGTGTGTGTGCGTGTGTGCGTGCGCGTGTGTGCGTGCGCGCGTGTGTGAGTGTGTGCGTGTGCGTGCGTGTGTGCGTGTGTGTGTGGTGTGTGTGTGTGTGTGAGTGTGTGAGCACACGGGCATGCACACGTGTGTACTGTGGGTATGTTAAGTGCTATGAAAGCAGTGTGTATTTATTCAGCCCTCTCAGCCAAGCAGTTAGAAGCAGAAGGCTCTATGCAGAGTTACTCCCAGTCTGCAGAGCCACGGAACCAGATACCACGTGTCTTAGTGAGGGTTTCTGCTGCTGCAGTGAAACACCAGGACCAAAAAGCAACCCAGGGCGGGAAGGGTTTATTCAGCTTACATTTCCATATCACTGTTCATTATGGAAGGAAGTCAGGACAGGCACTCAAACAGGACAGGAACCAAGAGGCAGGAACTGATGCAGAGGCCATGGAGGATTGCTACTTACTGGCTTGCTCCCCATGGCTTGCTTAGACTGCTGAGCTCCCAGGACCACCAGCCCAGGGATAGCACCACCCACAATGGGCTGGCCTCTCTCCCATCAATCACTAACAAAGAAAATGCCCCGTCGCTGGATCTTACGGAGGCATTTTTCTCACCTGAGGCTCCCTCCATTCAGATAACTCTAGCTTGTGTTAAGTTAACGTACGGCCAGCCAGCACGCCACGTAAAGACAACCTAACACGGTTCTAAGCAGCTCCTCCATTTCAAGCTGGTCACCTGCCCTGGTTGGTAGTCATTATGCTGGGAGAACTGTGGAAGATGCTGCCTTCTCCTCCAGACACAAACGGCCTGGACACCGGGTTACCTGCCACGTGGCCATCCGCCCAGCACCTTCACCAGCTGTCTGGGAGCTCCTCACCCGACTCTCCCTCCACAAAACAGTTTCTTGAGACAGACTCCTGGATAGCTTCCCACTCTCCTCCCACATGTATTACGTGGAAAAGCAATTGCAACAGTGTCCTCGTCCCAACACGTGTGCTGAGGGCATGTGTGGTTAGAAGCTGACCGCACGGCTAGTAGGGTTCGTTTCATCAGGGAAGCAGCAGCTTTTCAGTATTGGCACCGAGGCACCACTCTGCAAAACCAGCTTAGCAGGGGTGACACCAAAAGTCTCCTGGGTGGCTGAGCTTGTCCCTTAGGAGGCCACCCAGCATTTCTTCATACAAATTCAGCTTGGATCATCAGATCCCAGGTTGTAGAGCAGGGACCTGTGCTCGAACCGTGCCATGGTAGCCACCGCTCCCCTCCACCCCATTTCCTGAGAGGGTCTCTCGCTAAGCCTGAACTTTCAGTTAGGCTGGCTGGCTGGCTGGCGAGCTCCCAGGGTATGCCTCTCTTTATCCCAAGCATTGGATACAGGCATGTGGAGCCACGTCTGGGTTTTATGTAGATGCTTGATATTTGAACACCATGTCCCCTGCTTTTGCAGCAAGCATTCCTACCACTGGGCCACAGGTCTTTACCAAGTATGGAGCCAGGTCCTTGCCCCTGGGCACATGTCCCCTAGATCCCCATCTCACAGTGGAGGGAATGTGCCAGGACCTGCACACAGGGGAAGCACTGACATTTCTATGTTGTCTACTTTGGCATGTTTGGAATTTGTCCCCAAAGAAACCATTTGAAAAAACTGAGGTACCACTGCAGCTTATTCCAGTGCTGGGTAGTTGTTGGGGTCGAAAGTGACCATGGGCTTCTGCTTCAGAGAACACAAGGTGTTTCCTTGGCTGCTGTTCTCCAGAAGTGAATGTCGTCTGCATGTGCATGCACACATCCATCTGTTTGTCCATCCTTTCTTCAAAAAAGAATCTCACTGTGTAGTTCTTGCTGGCCTGGAACTCATAGAGATCCACCCGCCTTCTTTCAGCCTACCTTCCTCTGCTGAGATTAAAGGCGTGTCTTGTGCTAATGATACCCAGCCTTGGGTTGTAGTCTTGCATGTTCCTGTAAATTTAATTCAGAATATCTCATATTCACTCAAACTGCAGTGACTTGGGCTTTGTGACAATTCCACGGGGCTTAGCTGCAGTGAGATCTTTGAACTATTTGTGAAAACTGTCTATTCAGCAAACTGGAAACTTCAGCAAGGCAAGCGAAGGATGCTTGCCTGTCTGCAAGGCAGTTTCTTTTTGAGCATTTCAGAGTGTGGGCATATAGGAGGTAGCTCCCCTGGCCCCAGTCTCTCCCATCTCCACTCTGCCTGCATCTGGAGCCAGTGGGCCTGGGTGTGGGGGTAGGGGGTCTATCTCAGCAGCGGACTCTGCATGACCAGGGCACTAAAGAGCGGGCCAGGATGCCACTTGGTTAGCTGGCTGTGCTTTCAAAGCCACCTGACCTTCTCCCCTCCCTGCCGAAACCATTGTCTCCCCGAAAGCTCGGACTGAAGCGCGGGCAATTGGGGCTGTTTGTGTCTGCCAAGCACAGAGCTGCCTCCATCTTAAGATACGGTGTGTTGAAGGCCAGTCAGTGTTCCCAGGAAGGACAGCACAGGTATGAGTCAGTAAGCAGAGAGGTTGAGGAAAAGGTGGGGAGGGAGACAGCGGTAGGGGTGAGGATTGCTTCTGACCATGGTTTCGAGTGACAGTCATGGATGATAGCCTTCAGATGACTTCAGGGAGCACGCTCGAGATACACGGCTCCTGTCAGCACACACTAGCCAGGAGCACTGCCCTCCTGGGAGGGAGCTAGATTGCAGGCTGGGCGTGGAAGCAGTTAGTGCTGTTGCCGGCTCCAGCTCTGCTGGCCCCTTTATCTCCTGCCGTCTGGAAGCTCACCCTGGTCTGAGGCTGTCCTGGTAGAGGTTGTTTCATTCAGTCTGAAGAGGTGGATGGTCATAGGCATCCCAGCAGAACATCTCAGTCAGGGGCACACACAGTGTAGGCACTGTTGGTGTAGAAGATGCCTGGGCAGAGACTAGTGTCTGTGTGTGTGTGTGTGTGTCTGTTGTGTATAGATAGTGCTGTGTGTGGTGCTGTACATACACGTGTGCGTTACATGTGCATGCATGTGTGTGCACGTGTGTGTGCGCGTGCGTGTGCGTGTGTGCACGTGCGTGTGCCTGTGTGCACGTGCGTGTGCCTGTGTGCACATGTGTGTGTGCGCGTGTGCGTGTGTGCACATGTGTGTGTGTGTGTGTGTGTGTGTGCACATGTGTGTGCACCCGTTGATTCAGCCAGGCTGGCTGCCCAGTGAGCTCCATGGGACTCCCTGTCTCCACCCGGCCCTGGGCTGGGGTTACTGGCATACACTCCCATGCCTGACGTTTTATGTGTGTGCTGGAGATTTGAACTCAGGTCCCCATGCTTGTATGGCAGCCTCCTTATTGACAGAGCCGTCTCTCCAGCCCCAAGAACAGTGTCTTTGCATTAGCATGCAAGTAAAGGCTGAGGAACTGAGTGGGGGGTTGTTGTTGTTGTTGTTGTTGTCGTTGTTTGTTTTTTCAAGTCAGGGTCTCTCTGTGTAACCTAGTGTTTCATTTTGTTGTAACGATGGAGTCTCTGGGTAGCTCAGGGTGGCCTTGGACTTGTTTTCCTGGGCTTATTGGCATATCCTTTTTTGGTTTTTCAAGACAGGGTTTCTCTGTATAGCCCTGGCTGTCCTGGAACTCACTTTGTAGACCAGGCTGGCCTCGAACTCAGAAATCCACCTGCCTCTGCCTCCCGAGATCTGGGATTAAAGGCGTGTGCCACCATGCCCTGCTGGCATAACCTTTTAAGGCTTTTTATTCTTTCTCCCCCTTCCTTCCTCCTTCCCTTCCTCCCTCCCTTCCTCCCTCCTTCCCTCCTTCCCTCCCTCCCTCCCTCCTAACTGGACCTATGGAAACCTTTTGCAGAGCAAGCTCAGTGTGTTTTCAGATCATGCCGTGCCCTGTTAAGGAGGCGGGCTGCTTGTTTCAGTTCTGGCCTGATGGGACCAAGCACTGTGCTGAGCTGTAGCTGCCTGTTCCCCTTAGACTTCTCAGATGTGCTGCCTCGGGCGAGAAGCACTAAACTCATAACCGTCTCTATCAAACAGGCAGCGTCTACTTCGATCTGCGCGCCCGAGGGGACAAGTATGGCAAGCTGGTCAACACGGTTCCCAGTGCCACTGCAGAGCCAGGTAGGTGCTGTCCCTGTGGGCCTCAGCAGGCATGGGCTGCCTTGGGGTCCTTAACTTGCAAAGGCAGTTTGAATGCTAGCTCTGCATCCGGTGCCTCTGTCCTGCTCTGCCCCAGCCATGTTATTTGCTCCCTTTCCTTGTGGAATTTTCTTTGCATGGGGCATGTGTGCATGTCATAGTGAGACTTTCTTCTACTGCTTGCTGTTATACACATAACATAAGTTCCCAAAGTAAGTCTGTCTATTCCTGAGCTATTTGTGGTTTAACAATTTGTTAGGTCAAAGTAGTCATTTTTTATGAAGAAGAAGAAGAAATAATAAACACGTAGAACTAAATGTAAACCATTAAGGATCCTGGGCATGGCAACAGGTGACTTTAAGTCACTGCTGTAATTCATGACCTGCTTGTGGGTACCTGGCTACTTTGTATCCCCACATCTTCTGTAACGTTTCTCCTGTATTCCTCCCCACATTGCTTTCTGCTGTTCTTCAGAAGAACCACCTCTGGTCCCTGGTTGCTCAGTGAGACTTTTCTGGCTGTGTTACATGACCTTTCCTCTATGCCATGTGCTTCTTAACTGGTAATCAATTTACAGGCTTAGTCTAACTCTGAGCATCTGTGGATAGAGACTTGTGGATGACACAGTCATCACCCATCTAGTTTTAATTTTTTATTATTTATTTTTTAGACAGGGTTCCTCTGTGTAGCCCTGGCCATCCTGGAACTTGCTGTGTGGACCAGGCTGCCATTAGCAGTAACCGGGTCAAGCCAGGTGTGAGAAATAAAACATGTGCCACCATACTTGGCTTAATTTAGTTTTTAATAGCATCTGTTGAGCCCCTTCTCCAAGCATCCAGGGACCTCCATACCTATGGGTGGTGGTTTAGGACAGGCTTGGGTTCTGCCTTGCAGGAAGAGGGCTTTGGGGGAGTTGCAAGTTTTGGCAGAATCAAGCTAGTTTTGTTGATTTGAATTTTATTGTCTGGAAGTCTCACGTAGCCAAGGCCAACCTGGAACTTGCCGTACAGCAGAGGGCAACCTGGACCTTCCGATCCTGCTTTTCTCCCCCAAGTGCTGGGACAGCAGATGTGTGCCTCCAGGCCCAGCTTTTGATTTTATACTCCACATGATGTGTTTATAAGAATATAAAGGGGGGTGGCGGGATATGTTCTATGGATGTATGGTGAGGTTTGGGGGAAGGGGATGTCTCAGCGGGCCCATGCCAAGGCATCCCTTCCCCCTGAGGGACCAGCCACATAGTATAGAATAGAGTTTATTCAGGACATGGGGAGGGGAGTTAAGAGGGTAGTAGAGG
>NC_034608.1:30030001-30033839 GCF_900095145.1 Mus pahari | reverse complement strand
AAGAAGAAGAAGAAGAAGAAGAAGAAGAAGAAGAAGAAGAAGAAGAAGAAGTAGAAGAAGAAGAAGGAGGAGAAGGAGGAGGAGGAGGAGGAGGAGAGAAGAAGAGAAGAGAAGAGAAGAGAAGAGAAGAGAAGAGAAGAGAAGAGAAGAGAGAAGTAGAGGCCGGCCATGAGCACATGGGGTGGGGGGAGGGAATGGGAAGAGAGAGGGAAGGAAATGTGGAGAGAGGGAGAAGGGAAGGGGAAGGGGTGAGGGGATAGAGTGAGAGCAAGAGAGGGATGAGGAGCTCCTTTTGTAGTGGGTCAGGCCTTCCTGACTGTTGCCAGGTAACTAACTGTGGGGAGGAGCTTAGACAGAATGCTAACACCAACAAAGGGAAGGTAGAGGTCCTATTTGACCTCTTCCTGCTTAGTCCCATCATCCCCTAGAACAGTATAGACATCAGTGAGCCACATCACCCTAGTTTGAAGTTCATGTTAGCATGCCCCATGGTATGGAGCGTCTGTACATTTGGATAAATGCCCCATGTCTTGGTCCCATGGCCCAGTCACAAGCAGTGGTTTCTAGCTTCAAGACCACCTGTGCCCAGTTTTCCTGTCTCTGCTCCCTCAACCGGAGTGACCTTTTTACTATCCAGAACTTTGTTTCTCCAGAGTGTTGCAAAATTGTACACATCCAGCACTGGCTTTTCCAGGTTGGCTTCTTTCCGCTAGTAATAGACTTTTGTGGCTTTTTTGGAGACAGTCTTGTTTGATACTATGTAGGCCAAGGTGGCCTTGATCTTGAGGAGGTCTCCTTTCCTCAGCCTCCTGAGGACTTAGAGGCATGACCACCATGCTCCCCTGGTGAGATCCTTTCAAGCTTTGTAGCTCTTTGCATGCTTCGGTAGCTCGGCTCTCTCTCATCTGTGTGCCTAATGTCTGTGTGCTGGAGTTTCTTTGAAGTCCGTCTTGACTGCGTCCATATTTGGGCAGTTAGGGATCAGGCTGCTGCGAGCATCCGTGTGCAGGATTTTGTGACTGTTTTCAGCACCTTGGGTAAACACCAAGGCGAGTGATGGCTGTGTCACATGGAAAACCTGCTTGGTTCCCAAAGCGGCAGCACCACCCTGCCTGCATCCCCAGCAGGGAGTGACAGGTGCTCCCTCCACCCCGCCCCCACCCGCCCACCCCCACCCGACTCTCACTGTTGGAAGTGCCTTATTCAGAAGCACAGTGTGAGTAGAGGTTTGAAATTGGGGATTAGTGTTTAGCAAAACAAAGGCGCTGTGCCCTTCTGTCTCTACTGCTCGGATTTGTCATTTTTAGAACAAGGCTTTTCTCTTCAAATTTTGAAATGTAGCAGTAAACCAATAGGAAGGATGAGAAGTGGGTCCTGACGTCTTCTGGTTGCGGTCCTGTGGTCACCCAGTGAGGTGGCCCTGGCCTGGGGTGCTTGCATTATGCTTTTGCATTGGCCCTGATACCTCCTCGGTAGCAACCCTTCCCCATGACAGTGCTTGCTTCCCTCCTCACCATCGCAAGTGCCTGATTGAGGTTGTCTCTGGATGCTTTGTATTCCCAGGTCCTCTAGAACATTGCCCCTGCATCCCTTCCCCATGTCTCCCCTCCCATTCCTCTTCTATCCCGGACCCCATTGGCTCACTGGGATTTGCAGGCTGTTTCATGGTTTTCCCTTCATGCCACGTTCTTCATATAGGTTAACGACTTAATTTACAGGCTTAGCACACTTGTGAGTGTCTGCAGATGTGGGTAATACACTCATCACCAAAAGACGCCGCAGAACGGGTCCCGTTATCAATCCTAGCATACATTCTTGACTGCAGAAAGGATTTCTGTGACATGGGTATTCCAGCTCTGTCATTTTCTTGTTTGCTTCCTGGAGTACTTTACATAGACAGGCTGTTGCATGGTTATTTCATAGTACAGTTTCTATGGGAACAGGGGAGTGTAAGGGAAGGGCTGGAGAGATGGCTCAGTGGTTAACAGCGTTGGCTGCTCTTCCAGAGGACCCCCCCCCCTTCGAGTTGATTCCCAGCACCCACATAGCAGCTCACAGCTCCCTGTAATCCCAATTCTGGGAGATCTGACACCTTCTTCTGGCCTCTCAAGACACTACAAATTAAGGGTCTAGAGCAGATTCTTGTTCTCTGCCAGTGAAAGAGTTAAAGAGCAGGAAAGATCTTGTGTGATGGGTGACTGTTGGGGAATTCTCATCACAGAATGAACAAGTAAAGAAAGGCCTTTCTTTATTAGGGATGAGGGAACACGCACGCGCTTTCCCAGAGGAAAGCAAGCCAAAGCCCAGCTTCTCCTTGAGGGTAGGGGCTTTGTCTTCCTTTCCTAACTTAGGGTTCGTCAGTTTGAAGACAGATGGCATGGCCGATGAGCGCACGACTGTTATGTAACGGTGTCCCGGTGCAGCCCTGAGCTTGTTGAACCAGTCCATTAGCAGAGGGCCTGCTGGTGGGAGACACAAGCTTACAAGATCTTTGTTCTGAGATGTAATGTTTGCCTCAGGTCAGGAGGGTGCGGAACATCATCAATACCTAGTCATGGCCTCTCTCCCCATCTGTCTGCTGATCAAGGAGTCTGTCTAACCCCTAGTCCTTCTGTCCATGCAAGCAAAACACCCACACACACAAAATATATAAAGGAAGAAAGAGCTGGTTCTGCTCAAAACTGCCCTTAGTCTTAGGCGCCATTAGGCACTCGCTAATTTCAGGCTTCTTGTTTTCTTCCATAGTAAGGTGTTCTTTTCTGACTCTTGGATTGTTCTTCTGTCATTGGCTCTGCTTTCACCAGGCTCCTTGTCACTTTCTCTCTGATGTGACTGGGCGCTCTGCTTAGCTGTGGAGTTAGCTCCCTCCACGTTCTGGAGGCTCTGCGATTTCTCTAGTAGAAAATGAATGGAGCGGCAGGCACGAGTCCTCTCTTCTCCACCCCTCTCAGCAGGCTGAGAACGGAACTGTGTCATGTATTACACTGAAGCGGGTGTTGCCAAGGCTCTGATCATGAAAGCTGTCACTCAAGGTTTGGGGGAGTCTTTCTGTTCAGGTGCCGGTCATTACGGGCACTGAGACTGACAGGTAGCCACTGTCCTCTGTTGGAACAGTAGTCTGCCTGATTAGAAGACTCCTTTGCGTGCAACCCTAGCTTCTCATGTCATTCAGATCGGGTGTGTGTGTGTGTGTGTGTGTGTGTGTGTGTGTGTGTGTGTTGGCACCGGCAGCCTTGGGCTTCACCCTGCCTGTTGCCCTACTTGGATTTGTTTCCAGTTGTTTCTGGGAGAAATCCTCTGTTTGGGGACATTCCTTGTGCTTTCTGGGCCCTACAATAGCAGTATTCTACCATTTTCCTTCGAGGTCAGTTTGACCGGACATAACCCTTGTCCACAGTGTTACCCTGGAGCCCGCAGACCACTTTCTCCTCACAGTGTGTTGTCAATGAGGCCTGACAGCCTCCATTCTCCCGTGCCTTGTTTGTGAGTCACCCTGCCTGCCTGGTGCCGGTGATTTTACCTTTTTCATTGAGGTGTAGTTGTTTCACAGGATCTAGACACACGACATACCACATCTGAACCAGTGTGTACTGAAAAATCCATCCTCCTGAGCTGCCCAGGGCTTCACCCAAGCCTGCACCAGCCTTGCAAGCAGTGAGGGTGTTCGGGAGGTAGTCAGGGTGTTCAGGGGTAGCCAGGGTGTTCAGGGGTAGTCAAGGTGGTCAGGGGTGATCAGGGTGTCAGGTAGTCAGGGTGTTCAGGGGTAGTCAGGGTGTTCAGGGGTAGTCAGGGTGTTCAGGGGTAGTCAGGGTGTTCAGGGGTAGTCAGGGTGTTCAGG
>NC_034608.1:30024028-30029626 GCF_900095145.1 Mus pahari | reverse complement strand
CAGGGTGTTCAGGGGTAGTCAGGGTGGTCAGGGGTAGTCAGGGTGTTCAGGGGCGGTCAGGGTGTTCAGGGGCGGTCAGGGTGTTCAGGGGTAGTCAGGGTGTTCAGGGGTAGTCAGGGTGTTCAGGGGTAGTCAGGGTGTTCAGGGGTAGTCAGGGTGTTCAGGGGTGGTCAGGGTATTCAGGGGTTAGTAGGGATGTTGGAGGGGGTAGCCAGGATGTTCAGGGAAGCTGTGAGTGGAGCCAGCCCTGTGTCAAACTGGAGATTTGGGGACATAGGTAACCCCGCCTGGGTCAGCCAGCATGCTAGAACACCATTGCTTGGTCATTTGCTTTTGCACGTTGCTAAAGAGACCTGCCCAGACTGATCTCTTTCTTGGAATGACTGTCTCTCTCTGCTGCTCCGGCCAACTCCTGTCTGTTCCTGCCAACCTTGTTCCACATCAACGTGCTGAAACCCTGTGTTACACTGGGCCTTTTCTGCCCATGCCAGACCATTGCTAGCCTGCTATCCCCAATAGGCCTCACCTTGTACTGTGGTCTGTCTACACAGAGGTCCAGACTGACCCAGTGACCTCATTTGTTGATGTGTGTGAGTAGGGTCAACAAATCCACAGCAGCCACGAAAGTGTGAGTTGAGTAAGACTGTGGCATTTAGGAGAGGGCGGAGTCTTTCTAGGGAACTTGCTGAACCCTTTCGGGTCTGTCCCTGGGGGGCTGACACATCTCTGCTTGCTCCTTGCTCTCTTGGCTTTTGTCCTCTATCCTGATGTCACCTTTGCCCTCTGGAGATTGTCATTGTGGAAAAGGTCACGAAGGAACTCGGTCTCTCAAAAGTGGCTGAACAGACCTGGCCAGGCACTGGGCTCTGGTCCCTTGGCAGCAAGTGCCCTGGTGTTTGCAGGCTCTGTGGATACTCCAGCTCTGCTCTGCCTGTTGGCATGGAGGTGTCAGTCCTGCTCGCCCACTGGTTAGGAGTGAAGCACAGTAGGAGGAACCTGAGATTTGTGAGAACGGAGATATACAGAGTGGACATGCCATTGTCATGGCAGAGAGCTGCACTGCGGTTTCTCACTCAGCAACCCCCTGTCTCCAGCAGGTGACTCCGACAAGCGGCACAACAGCGACTTCGCCCTGTGGAAGGCAGCCAAACCTCAGGAGGTGTTCTGGGCCTCACCATGGGGGGACGGCCGGCCCGGATGGCACATAGAGTGCTCTGCCATGGCCAGGTAACCCAAGCAGTTTCTAGGCTGCAAATGTCAAGCTGGGTGTGATGGGGTGGCCTGGCTAGGGGAAAGAACAATCAGGAGCCTAGAGGGCGCTGCTGGGGCCATGAGGAGGAATGCCCAGCCTAGCCCAGGGTGTGCCCAGCCTTCCTGTTGAGTATAATCTCCCGCAGCAGAAAAGCTGCCTGCCTGCCATACAGCAACAGGTACCTCACGGTCCCTGACAGGTAGCTCAGGCCTGAGAGCATGTGAGTGGTACCTCTGAAAAGCCACTTTGAGGACACGGTTGTGCCCTTGCTGCGGCCAGCTCACCTCTCCTGAGTGCCGAATCTTCCGCTGTCTGAGGAGTAGCCCCTCTGCCAGCTGGGAGGGTGGTATTACCCTCTGTGTTCTCAGGCAACCCTGGGCTTTCCTAGGGCTCTGACAGCTCCAGCAGTTGGTCCCCGCTCCCTCCCTGCCAGCCTGGTAGAGCCACACGCAGCTGAGCAGACACTCACTCTATGGCGTGAGGAGGGCTGCGGGGGAGTGAGCGTGCGGTGTGGACCCTGCTGTTGAAGCTGCTCACACATGCTTGCGCTCTGCCCTGCAGCGAGGTGTTCGGAAGCCACCTGGACATCCACACCGGCGGCATAGACCTGGCTTTCCCACATCATGAAAACGAAATCGCGCAGAGCGAAGTCTTCCACCAGTGTCAGCAGTGGGGAAATTACTTCCTACATTCTGGTGAGCCTGACTTGACATAAACATCTTCTCTGGTTCTGTCAACTCTGCCTTTGAAAGTCCATAGTTCTGCTGGCAGGGCCCAGAGATGAGTTTGACTGAAATCATTGTTTGGGGTTTTGTAGAGTATCTTTTCTTTGCCTCATATATACAATGTATCTTGACGATACTGACCATATCACACTCCAGTCATTTATCTCAGCACTTTGCAAGTCTGCACTGACTGCTGCCCACTGCAGAAAGGGGCTTCTTTGGCCACAGCTGAGAGCAGCCCTGACCCTGTGTATAAATATTTAGAAGGCAGTTTGATATAGTGTTGTTCAGCAAAACCACAGCAGTAGGCTCCGGGCTAGGGCCTGTCACTCCTGAGCCACCGGCTTTTGACCAGGTTTACAGCACCAGGCACAAATTCCCTTCTGCGGAGCAGGCCTCAGATCCAGTCAGAAAGTGGCCAGCCACCACACAGGTTAAATGCATTAAAGAGAATCTCAGAGGCACCAAAATGCTTTGATGTTACAGTAAGGAAACTTGGCGTTTCCCCTTGGATTCATTTGACCGAGAAAGACCCATGTTTGAATTCTCCACTTCTGTCCCTGTGGCCTCCATCCCTCTGTCCCTAGTTGGTGGCTTCTGGCTAGTCTGTCTATTGTGTGTCTGTCTATGCTCCTTGATGTCTGAATAGGATATCTGTGTCTTGTGGAGGAATGAGGGGTATGTTATAGAAATCTTTTACCAGTTTTACAAGGGAGTGAGTTATTTATTCCAGCCAACCCCAGCTGACCCAGGAACACTTGGTACAACAGTTATATATATGTATACTGCTTTCAACACGTACAGTGGTTTTTTTTTTTTGTTGAATAAGGTCCCTTTGGACCTGCTTGCTCTAGTAAGCAAGTAATTATTATAACATACATGTATTCACGCATGCATTTCTTCCTGTGTCAGGGCATGCTTATTTAATACGTATGAAAGCTATGTATTAGCTTAGGCTATAAAAGTGGATTACATGAGAAATCCATAACAAGTTAGTTTGGGTTTGACATGTGAAAGGCATGTTAAGCAATCATGCTGAGTACACAGTAGGCCATCAGCTGTCTTAAGTGACCTCAAGGTGTATTATTAACTTGGCTGTGAGGTCCAGTAAAAGTTCCAGTGTCTTTGAATATAAGAGATATTCTCATAAATTATTGCCACAGGCTACCATAACCCCATGCCATATTGTAGCAGTGGGCATGCCTTGCCTGGCGGGTCAGTATGGCAGCATGCAGAGGTCACTGCCAGGAGATGCCACTAATAACTCATCTCCCTCAGAGTCAGCATAGCGCCTTCTAGTACTGTGAAAGTAGCTGGGGATGGCTGAAGAGATGGTTCAGTGGTTAAGAGCACTGACTGCTCTTCCGAAGGTCCTGAGTTCAAATCCCAGCAATCACATGATGGCTCACAACCATCCGTAATGGGATCTTGATGGCCTCTTCTGGTGCGTCTGAAGACAGCTACAGTGTACTCATATAAATATAATAAATAAATCTTTAAAAAAAAAAAAAAAGACCAACAAATGACCAGGAAGTACATGGAGACAGCTGGTCACTGCCCAGGACATGCATTAAAAAAAAAAAAAGAAAGAAAGCCGGGCGTGGTGGTGCATGCCCTTAATCCCAGCACTTGGGAGGCAGAGGCAGACAGATTTCTGAGTTTGAGGCCAGCCTGGTCTACAAAGTGAGTTCCAGGATAGCCAGGGCTACCCAGAGAAACCCTGTCTTGGGGAAAAAAAAAAAAAAAGAAAGAAAAGAAAAAAGAAAAAAAGAAACTCATTGTGTAGTCCAGGCTGGCCTTGAACTCAATTCTGTCCACCTGATTCAGACTCTCAAGAAGTGTGCAGTGCCATACTGGCTTTATTTAAAGAAAAAAAATAAACAACAAAAAGAAGAAGAAAAGAAAAGAAGGTAGCTAGCTGAGGGCAGGGGTCTTCCCGGTCCAGCACTGGGGGAGGAGCAGAGGCAGGCAGACTCTGTGAGTCTGAGACCAACCTATAGCGTAACCTATAGAATAGAGAGACCTTGTCTCAGAAAACCAGCAACCAAGGACCCAGTGGATGGGCAGTGGCCGTGGTCCCCAGATGCAGATCAGAAGTGGGAATGTCTCCGACTCTGAACTTGGTGATGTCAGAATTCACAGTGGTCAGCAGCAAAAGGCACATGTCGAGTCGAGTCTGCTGAAGGTCAGCACTGCCCTTTCAAATAACACCTCGGGTGGGCCAGGCAGAGACAGAGACAGAGACAGCACGAATGTTTGGCAGGGGTGGGGTTACAGAGTGCCAAACACAGCGTCTACAACATGGGACCCGCAAATGCAGTTTTATTAAGTCTTAGAATTTGGAGGCTGGGGGGACATTAGATGCAGGGTCGCCCTGGGGATGTGGCTTCAGAAGGGAGGTTCCCAGGAGAGGCTGCCGGACCCCACATGCCTACCGTCCTGTGTTCTTGACCTCCTGTGCATCTCATTTTCCAGATACTGTCAATACCGTGTCTGACGTTATATACGGTTAGAGGCTCATAGTTACTGCTTATCGGAGAGAGCTGCTTTGTTTATTTCTCAGTAAAATCAGCCTCGCAGCACCCTCTGAGTGAAGGTGTATTTGGAAGGAGGGAAAGTCTTCTGTCTGGGACAGCAAGAGCCTCCTCTGACAGGAGACAGACTCTGTTGAGACGCATCCCACAGTACAAGTTCCCTGCACGGGTTTGGTTTCACACACCTGTGAGAAAATGACATACAGCCGTGGAGAAGCCTGGACAGACACCTTAGGCAGAAAAGCTGACAGCCTTACCCCAGACTCTCGGCTAGACAGGTGACTAGCCGCCTGTCTGGGATAGGATAGGTCAGGGATGCATGGGTGCATGAGGGCTGTGTGGACCTGTCATTGTACCCCCTCTGAGCAGTATTGTCCTGGAAGGATGCACAGAGCACACACTGCAGCTGCAGGTTCCTGTCCTGTGTCCTGGGGGGAACACAGGCCTGTGGCTCCACGGGCCCAGCTGTGTCTAGGCTCAGGGCTATAGACAGAGAAGCCGAACGCCCTTCTGGTGTCCTGTTAACTGTGCATGGGTCTCGCCCACTCAGGATGGTCAGCCCCGGCGGGGTCCCGCCCACTCAGGATGGTCAGCCCTGGCGGGGTCTCGCCCACTCAGGATGGTCAGCCCCAGCAGGCTCAGGGCTGCCGAGAAGGGGCTGTAACTGAAGGAAGTACTTCTTTTTCTGTTTCAGGTCATTTGCATGTGAAAGGCACAAAAGAAAAGATGTCCAAATCCCTAAAAAACTACATCACCATTAAGGTAATAATGGTTGATAGACAGCGCCTTCCTGTGTGAGTGGCTGATGGCTGCTAGGGACCTCTGTGGGGTGAAGTCACATCACAGGACATGTAGTTCGACCCAGCCCTGCATGGTCTGCCTCCAGGGAATTGCTCCTTCATGTCCCAAGGGGCAGGGCACTTCCTTCAGGTCTGTTCTTCCCTTTCTTCCTTTCTCTCTCTCTTCCTCCCTCCCTCCTTTCCTCCCTCCTCCCCCTCTTTCTTCCTTCCTTCCTTCCTTCCTTCCTTCCTTTCTTTCTTTCTTTCTTTCTTTCTTTCTTTCTTTCTTTCTTTCTTTCTTTCTTTCT
>NC_034608.1:30022049-30023733 GCF_900095145.1 Mus pahari | reverse complement strand
GACCTTCGGAAAAGCAGTCGGGTGCTCTTACCCACTGAGCTATCTCACCAGCCCCCAACCCCATTCTTTTATTCTTACTGCAACTCCCAACAGCTAGGATGTTTTCCTACAACCTAGATAACCAGAGTCCCCAACTATCCCGCTGTGCATCTCACCTGTACTCTGAATGCTGCCCTTGTGCCCAAAATATGTTTTATAGCTTTTCATTCTTTTTAAAACTAAGACCGGTGACAGAGCATGAGCTTCGCGCGGACTCCCAGGTCTCTTGGCTTTCAGGCTGACTTGCACTCTCTTGTGGCCTACACAGATCCTCAGCTCCTGTTTTATATTCTTGTGTGTGTGTGTGTGTGTGTGTGTGTGTGTGTGTGTGGGAGATGCATGCATGTAAGGGGCAAAGCACCCTTGGATAAGGGTGCCAGAGACCCCAGAACTGGAGTTACGCCGTTGGACACCCCGTGCCTGGGTTTGTCTCTCTCTTTGCTGGGTCATTTCCTTGTCTGTCCTGTGTGTATCTTACTGATGCTAACAGTGATGCTATGGTGATGCTCACAGGCGTGCTTCTATTCGGTGGGATGGAATGCGTCACGAGGACTGTCACCATGCTCTCCTCCTCGGTTATGCTCAGTGGTGGCGTCTGGCCACTGTGCTACAGATGACCACCAGATCCTTCTGTGGTGGAAGGCTTGGCTTCCTCCTCATTGCTTTGGGGATCTGAGCCAGAAGGTCGTGCTCCCCAGGAGGCCGTGCTCCCCAGGATCCTCCCACGGGGGCGGGGTTCTCACAGCGGGGCGGGGCGTCTGTTCTGACACCTCTTTCACAGTTGCTTCTGGAGTCGCCTTGAGTTGAGTATGTGCTTGGTGCATTGTGAATTCAGTCCTATTCTTTTGGGAGTTGAAGGCACCCTAGACTCAGCCAGGGTGTGCCACGTGGTCCCACACCCTATGGACGTGCCTTGCTTTGCCTTTGAGTGACTCTGCATATGGTTTCTGCTTGCCTTCTTGTGGGGTCTGGGTCTCACTGCCTTCTGGGGGGGGGGACGGGGGTCTGTGCATACATCATGCTGACCACCAATGCAAAGGCATCATTCCTGACTTCCTCAGGGGTCAGAACTGAGGAAGAAGATAGATGGTTCATTGTTGGATGCCATGCATGAGGAAATAAAGGGGTGGGAGACCTGTGTCCCGCCAGAGCTCTGGTAGACTGCCTCGGGACCCCCATGGAACTGCCTGGCATGGGTGTTGGGCCTCACAGGCTGCACCACCCTGCTGGGGGTGGGGGGAGAGGCACAGCCTTGGCTCCAACTCTGGTACTACAGACTGCTGGGTACCTCAGAAGAGCCAGTTTTGGGGTCCCTGGGCCTCACAGTGGCCTAGGACAACTGATTCTCGCTCTTGGACATCTCAGAGCGCTATATGTCTCAGAAGAGCTGAGAACAAACTCCGGCCCGGGCAGAAGTGGAAGGCAGAGGGAGAGCTCTAGCAGGTTAGGACAGGGATGCGAGTCTGGCTAGCTCAGGCTGCTAGCTCAGCAGGGGGCAGTGGCTGGCTCCCAGTGGGAGGTTAGATGTGTGACTTGTGAGAGGGAGGCCTGCACCATTGCTCTAACATCTTGGATCTTGATGAGCAGAGACCGTCCATGGTTTGAAGGCATTTACTGTAGAAAGACAGGGGGGGGGAGGGAGGGG
>NC_034608.1:30021300-30021989 GCF_900095145.1 Mus pahari | reverse complement strand
GGAGGGGGGGAGGGGAGGGGAGGGGAGGAGAGGACAGTCATGGCCATGTGGAGAGAGGGGGGAAGGGAATGGAAGAATTAGAGGTAAGAGACAAGGAGAGAGCAAGAGGAGGGGCTGAGCAGTCCCTTTTATAGTGGGCTGGGCTACCTTGCTGTTGCCAGGTAACTGTAGGGAGGAGCTCACCTGGGTGTAGCCAGAATACCAGCAGCTTGGGACATAGTCTATGTGAGGAGTTGAGGAGTTGATGTGGTGTCAGGCGCTTGTGTCTGAGAGCATAGCTTACGGTTCTGTCCCTTGTAGATTTTTTTCTACTGGGTCTCCCGAGTAAGCCTCGCTCGACCAGAACACAGACTGCCTGTCACGGTCCAACTGTACATGAGGAACAAGTCATGGTATTTTATTTGGACACATTTGATCTGTCTGAGTCAAATTTAATATCCACAGCTAAGCCGCAACTGTAGTCCACATCCTTGCTTTGTATTCTGACCCACATGGTGGAATGGGCTCCCTGTCCTCTGTCCTCCACACACTGCAGCATGCGTGTGCCCACATACATATGCACACTGAATATACGCACATAGCCTGCACATATCTCTCCATACATGCCAGAAGCTGTCCCGAAGACTCCTGGAGTCTGATGTATACACAGGTGCTATGCACATCGTTGTCCTGAAGACTCCTGGAGTCTG
>NC_034608.1:29998731-30020775 GCF_900095145.1 Mus pahari | reverse complement strand
CTCCTGGAGTCTGATGTATACACAGGTGCTATGCACATCGTTGTCCTGAAGACTCCTGGAGTCTGATGTATACACAGGTGCTATGCACATCGTTGCTGCACACTGTTCAGGGGAATAAGGGAAGGAATAAGGGCACAGACGCACTCCGGTGTTGCAGTCTGTGAATGGTTGAGCTGTAGGGATGGAGCCTGTGGATGCAGGAAGTTGGATGTAGTGACCTTTATGGAGATGGCACATCAGAGGCCATGCACACATGGTATGCCTGGATAGAATTCTGACAATGAGTAGTGAATATAGTTTTCATGAGGAATAAACATTCCACTGTACTAAATGGAGTACCCAGCTTTGACATCTTCTATAGTGTCAATAGAAGACTTCTGGCCAGACTAACATGGTTCCTGTTAATTTTTTGCAGAATAGCAGGTGGATCTTAATTGTATTTGTCTATTAGCCATGTGAAGTTTTTCTCCTCTCTCCTGTGATGGCAGTTAAACTGCTTTGGCTCTCAGCAGGTTGCACTCACGAAACCTGCCCAGGAGCTACCTGATTTTGCAAATGAAGGACACACACACACACACACACACACACACGCACACACACACACGCTCACTCACATGCCAGTTAATTTTAAAATGCCTCGGCTAGATCAAAGCCTGGGCAGTTCCAATCTTCCCCGAAGCTAGCACACATGTCCTTCCTGTAACCCTGGCTTAATTCTTTATTGTATCTTTGTTGCCCTGGCTCCTTGTGGGCGGCTCCCTGGTCTTTGCTGCCCAAGACGCTTCTGAGCAGCCCTTTTGGGGGCCACATTCCTTCTCACCTACATTTCAGATGATTTTCCTTCTGCGGCTCTAAATCTGATTATCTCCCTCCAAATCATGGCAGTTCCTCTCCTTTCTCTCTCCCAGTCTCTAGCTAATCTAAAAGTCCCGCCTCAGTCTACCAAGCCATTGGCCATTGCTTCTTTATTGATTGATCAGAAGCCAACAGGGGACAAGGACCTTCAGCTTCTTGATTTTGGGGACCGGATTAATTCCAAGCGTTGGAACCGATTCCCAACCCTCTCCCCAACTCTCCTCTCATTTTTTACTTTTAGCCAGTCTGTGTTTGCCCTCGGCCCGTGGTTGTGTGGGGTGAGGTTCTCCTGCCTCACAGTTAAGGATATCATCAGGTTCCTAGTGGTCCTTGTTCTGGTGACCACCGTGACCTTAGTCTGTCACAGTTGGCTTAAAAGCTCACTTTCTAGAAGTTCAGTGGAGGTGCAGCCCGTATGGGAGCCTCTGCCCCTGGGGTCCCTCTGCTGGCCACACTGTCTCTCCAAGCTGTAGCTCGCTCCCTCGCTTGCTCACTTGACTGCTTGCTAGCTTCCTTCCTTTTTAAATTCATTTATTCACTTTATATCCTGATTGCTGTCCCTCCACCTCCCCAATCCTCCCTCCCCTTCTCCTCTGAGAGGGTGGAGGCCCCCCAGGTACACAGCCCCCCAACTGGGTACACAGGTTGAGGTGCTTGCAAGATGAAATTATATAAAGTGGTTAGCTAGTGAGGGCCTGCCTTGCCTGGGAATCTCCCCAGCACGGGGGTCATCTGGTGCCAGCTCCTTCTCTCTGTAGGTTCTCCATGGTGGCGCTGTTAGAGCCTCAACATCTCTAAGATTGGCTGTCACCATATGATGCTGCCTGGCCTTCTGGCAGGTCAGCTCTTTACCCTGAGTTCTCCAGCCCTGACTTACACGGGTGGCATTTGTTTTCACTCTCAAGTGACCCTGACCAGGTTGTGTGGTGGAGCCAGAGAAGTATAGACACTTGGTGACATCTCAGTACAGAGCAGGGACACACTGAACAATAGTGTCTGTGAGCACCTTTGCCCACAGCGGCTTCCTGATATCACCCCTCCTTCTCTGTTCCTGAAGACTATCCGCAGGACTGCAGGCTGCAGGGATGCAGCTTCCTGGACTCCTGTTTGCATTGCTGCTTTGACCCCCTCCCCCCAGCAGAGCCCTGCAGAGGCCCAAAGGGAAAACAAGATCTGTCTCTCAGATGTGACCTCCATGGTGGTGCAACTGACCCTGTCCACATTCTGCACAGAGGACTTTTAAACAAAGTCACCCAGCTTCCTTTCTGGAGCAAGGTAGAGAGCACAGCTTGCAGGTTACCCCGGGTCTGAAAGGAGGACGGTGGCTTTTAGAAAACGAGAGACCTTCAGAGATGAAACGTCCATAATGTTACAGCTGTAGATTATGCTGACTCCACAAAAAAAACGGCAGGAGGGCAGAGAAGGTGTGGGATGCAGAATGGGTCCAGGCCTCGATATCCCAGGCTGTCGTGGCCCTTTCTGCTGGCCCTGCCAGCGTCAGAAGCCCCCAGATGAGCTGACTGCAGCCATAGGCTCCAAAAGGGAAGCTCACTGTTGTAGCTGTCATGCAGGAAGCTCTGTGCTGCTGTGCTTGACTAATATCTGCAAAGGGTTCCGAAAACAACTGCGGAAGAGCCCCAGCTCACCTGGTGCTGTGGCACTTGGGAGGACTCGGTAGAGCCCCATGCAGCCTCTGAGGGAGGAGGGCACTGGTTTTCAGATCTGTAAGACCCCCCTCTGGGGCCCCACAGTTGTGATGCTTAGCATGCTGTGTGTGCCCTCCAAGCTCATCCAGCCTCATGTCTACCCAGGACGCTGCTCTCCTTGGTTGTGTGTCCACGCTGACAGATGGGGACATGAAAAGGACACAAGCTGACAGAGTCGTGCTTAGCAGTGTGTGCAGCATGGTGGACGAGGGGTCTGAGCCAGCAGTGGTCTATGAGGATTCAGGCAACAGAGAAACCCCACCATAATGGGGCGGTGCATGTGGGAGATGGGACTTGAAATTATAGAGCTGTCACTCACCAAGGCCACATGTTTATCTCATGTACACTTGAATACATGCACACATTCACTTACCTTTATGCATACTCAGACACATGTGCACCTACGTTCACATGCATATGTGTATACACACACTTGTATACATTCACACACATGCGCGCATACACACTCAGATATGTGTACATATACATGCATACATGCATGTGCGCTCATAGGGACACACAAACTTGTCATACATGCACTCACACATTCACACTCATGTACAATCACATAGATACATGTACATACTCAAATATACCCAGACACAAGTACATATGCACTCGCAGATACACACAGACATAGACACATACACAGACAGACAGACAGACACACACGGCACCCTGGTGAAGTCCAGAACTTTTTTTTTTTTTTTCGAGAAGTCCAGAACTTTGTCATGTGATATAAACCTGAGTGAAGCACGTGGGATCCAAGCTGACACTGTACCATGACACTCTGAAGCAGTGTGCACACTGTGTGGCCTGGCACACTGCTCTGCTGGCAGTCTGCAGCTGGGCTGACCTGACTGTGGCCACCCTCCTGTCCTTGGCAGCCATAGGTGGGTCTGGTGCCCCGGATCTTTGGTGTGGCCTTGATACGTGACCGCCATCCTTATGCAGTTAGTGGGACTGGGAGCCACCTACCCCCATCTCTGCTGAATTCTTACCATGGCCCAGGAAGGTCATGGAACCCAGGATTAGGGACCGGCCAAGTGGCCTCCTAGTGACTGACACTGCTGTTTGGGAAGTCGATGAAGGTGAAGAGTTGTGGGGAAGTTCTCTTCTGCAGAAGGCAGACCAGAAACACCTCTCGTCAACCTGAGGAGTCCCCCCACCCCACACACCCCCTTTCCCTCCCACCCCATCCCCCACACCCCACGCCTGGGAGCCCACAGGGAGCCTGGAGAGACATCGTCCTGTACACTCCTGTGGAGGGTGATGAGCAGGGAGGATCTGCACTTCCAGAGGAAGCCAGTGCAGCTCTGGGACGGGAGGCTAACTGCATCTCAGCCTCGATCTTTTATTACATGGTCTCCCTCTTCCCTCCATGCCCCACTGGCTCTCAAATTCATGACCTCCTTGTCTTTGTTGTTGTTGTTGTTGTTGTGTGTGTGTGTGTGTGTGTTTCTAAACCAATGACTACAACTTGCTCAGTCTTTATAATGTTCCTTATATGTGTGTTTTCAGGACTGGCCGTTTGGCGTTAGCCAACTGGTGTGCTTTTCCTTGGGGAAGACAGTTTCTCTTGCTCACAACATCCCTTAGTCACTTGTAGTTCTTTGTGTATGGCTGAGGTCTCCTGGGCTGCCACCTGTCTGAGTTAGCCTGTCTGTTGTCCTTGTTCAGACCATGTTTTTACAGTCCTGTTGGTGAGGCTTTAGCTGCAGCTTCTGTAATGTTTCTAGGAGACTCAGTCTCACAGCCAACTCCTGGTCCTCCAGCTCTTAAAACCTCTCTGTCCATCTGCCACAATGATCCCTGAGCCTTAGGGGCAGGAACTGTGTTGTAGATGGATCCGTTGAAACTGGGCTCCTCCTTTTATGGTTTCCATCTGTGGCAAAGAGACGTGCCCTTGGTGAGGGACGAGAACTACCTTTGTCTGTGGGCATAAGGATAAATATTTACAATGTAGTTAGGAATTATGCTGGTTTAATAAAGTGGTGGCTGTAGGTTGATCTCCAAAATCTCTGACTTCACCATCCGTAGGTAGTGGGCTAGTGTCCAGGAGCCGGCCGGCCTAAGTCCAGTTAAGGCGAGTTGTTAGATACCACCAAGGTATGGGCGGCATTATCACGCTCTTGGGGTTCTCGTGGTCACGGGCATCCCTGCCTTGGAAGCCTGCGTAGCACCTTCTGGTCCCACGAGAGCTGGTCTTCAATGAAGAGGCTTTCAAGCCAAATAAATAAGTTCACGAGGAATCTGCTGCAGGGAGGTGGCTGCTGAGGGTCACAAACCTAGAGCATCCTCACTAATCAGGACACAGCGATATGACTCGGGGTGGACAGAGCCGTCACTCCTGATCTCAGCCTGACCCTGAGCCTGAATGTCATTCTGTTCTAGCCTTGACTGAGCTGTTAGGTCCTCTTCCCATCCTGTGGGGCCAGGTGCAGACATGGCCTCTCTTTTCCACTGTGCGCATTGCTCCTGTCAGTCAGTCACTAGGCCTCCTGGTAGCAGTCAGTCCTCCCCTCGTGTCCATGTCAGGTAGGGCCTGGTGCGCAGGGGTGTCAGATATCCCCCCAGTCCTTCCCACAGGTGTGAAGATGACCATGTGAAGGATGTTGGAGAAGCTCCTGGGAAACCAGTGGTGAGGGTGGGGCACAGCCAGGCTTGGGTGAATACCCTCCACGTCACACCATATGTACAGCCCCTGCATCACCACAGCCAGCGCGACAACCCCGACTGACAGCCGACTGTCTCCCCTTTCTAGGACTTCCTGCAGACCTTCTCCCCCGACGTCTTCCGGCTTTTCTGCCTGCGTACCAACTATAGGTCAGGTGAGCTGGCGCCCGTGTGCCTGGGGTTGGCAGAATACCAGCCTGGGGTAAGCCTATCCAGGCAGTGTGGTTGCTTCCCTTCCCGGGGGCTGACTGGAGACACGACACTAGAGGAACCTTCATTGGGAAGCGTCCCAGTCTTGGTGCCCAGGCGAGGCTGCTCTTCCCAGAGGCCACAGTCATGTCGTCCCATCTACGTACATGTCACTGAAACAAATGTTGCTCAGGAAGTTCTAGGGCAGTATTGGGTGGAATCTGCTTGGGGGCAGGGCCCGTGTGTCCAGGCAGCCCTTGCGCCACAGCACTGGTTGCCGCTGGGTTCTCAGGTACTGTGCTTCAGGGTACACTAGGCATTTCCTCAGGGGCCATCTCTTCCTTTGCAGCCATTGAGTACAGTGACAGTACCCTGGTGGAAGCCAAGCACCTGCTGCTGGGGCTGGCCTCTTTTGTGGAGGATGCACGAGCCTACGTAAAGGGGCAGCTGACCTGTGGCCCTGTTGAGGAGGATGTGCTGTGGGAGAGGTAAGCAGTCACATGGACTCACCGTCGCTCGGAGGACAGGTGGCCGGGATACAGAGGTCAACAGGAGCCTCCGAGTGAGGCGGGTCTGTGCAGCCCCCAGGAGCTGGCATCTAGTCAGCCCCACTCCCCTCTGGTCCTGAGTCCTGCACAGGCTGCGTTCACCTAGAGCTGGGTACATTTCCTTCTTGTTCCAGGAGGGGCGTCCCTTCAGTAGTTGACTATTACAAAATCACCCAAGTGGATACTATGTATCCAATAAGTGGGCAGGTTCCCTTCACTCAATTTTTATTTGGCTAGGGTGGTAACTGGGATTTTGATACAAAACTGTAATGGGACCCTAGGGAGGGTCCCGGAGTTGAAATATTTTTACTTCTTAGGAAAGGATATTTGTGTATCCAGGGCTGGTGCCAGGCCAGGCTGGGGCGCCAGAGAGTCCTTTGCCTGTCTTATCATCACAGGTGACTCCCATATCCCACTCCAGGCTGGCTGGCACCAAGAAAGCCGTGAAAGCTGCCCTAGCCAATGACTTTGACACACCGAGGGCAGTGAACACCATCCTGGACCTTGTGCACCATGGAAACCGACAGCTCAGGGCAGTCTCCAAGGTAACTTGAAGGGTGCTGCGGATGTCAGGGCGGGGCTTGTCCTAAGGACCGTGCACTGACCCCATCAATCATCGAGACTCCTCCCAAAGCTCCCTCGTGTGGGACTTCACAAGCTCAGCCTGCGGCATGTTTAGATCCCTCCATTCGGTAGTAAACACATGAACGCAGGCAGCAGGTGGATCAGCTTGTGTGCAGATGGCTGTGTCGCATGGCTGCCACCATGAGTGTTGAGCAAACTTCCTGATGGCTTGGCAGTGTGTGGAGGGGTTGGTGTTTGTTGAACAGGAAGTTAGGTTGGATAAGTGGCTCAGTGGTGAAGTGTTTGCCTAGCACAAGCAGGGCCCTGGGTTCAATCTCCAGGATCCATTGCATTCCCTCTCCAAAAGGAAAACAGCTCCCCAAACAGTGAGAAGTTGGCTGTTGAGACCTGGGCTCAGCCGGGTCTGCCTGGTCTCCTGATGAAGCAGCTCCAGGGGGACCCAGCTTTGGGTCTCAGTGAGCACCACCAGAAGCCGTCCTCCCTGTCTGCTCTACCCTGCTCTGCTCTGCTCCGAGTGCTCCCAGGTTGGAGGCACCACCTCCTCTCCCCAGGACTTATACTCCTGCACCTCAGTGTCAGGAATTCACCAACCCTGGGTTCAGCCTGGGCCCTCTGGTCCCAAGGTTTTCCAGGGTGCTGCCACGGGAGCCCCCTATAATGGCAGCACATAGGTGGCCATGCAGATTGTAGGAGACCTTTCTTTCCTGTGGTGACACAGGCTCTAGTGCTGGGCCCTTTGTTGGCCGGTGCACCATTGTGGTGAATGGCTCTGGTGGATGGGTCCATGAGGTTTGGGATGCCTGAGTAGATTCCCAGTCAGGACCACAGATGGGCAGTGTCTCCTGACCAGGGCTCCATTTCCACACAAGGCACCGACAGACCATGGTACCTTTCTTCTGAGTCCCCTGCATGGTCACCGAGGGGTTGAACATTCAGTCCCAGCTTGTTCTGGCTGACATTATATGCCCTGAAAGCAACGAGTAGGCCACCCCAACTATACTCGGGGAAGCTGGCTGTGGGTGGTTCTAGAGTTCTTGAATGGCATCCGCCAGCTGCAGCCTCCCCTTGACTCTCAGGCATCTCCTGTGAGTCCTACACTACTTGGCCACTTCTGGGGAGAAGGCGGGCACAAGCTGATTACAGAACAGGGACAGATTGGCACCTGCCACTGCAGGGTGAGGCTTGGCTCGCGTGGGTCTATGTCAGTGACTGAGGCCCAGCAGGCTTTCTGAGCCCCACAGCTCCCATCATCACCGTCCTATCCCCGTGCCCCATGCACTGTCCCCGTGGGTATGCCTAACCCGCAGGACCCAGGTGTGCAAGTACAGTCCCGCTATGAGAGGCGAGTGAGCTGGGGCACATCACCAGAACGCCTGCACTCTAGTGTAGGGTTTGCCAGGGAGCCTGGCTGTGGGGGAGCCCACAGAAACCGAAGCAGAAGCGCTCTGACCTCACCTCAATGCTCTTGCAGGAAGCTGGTGGCCCAAGGAGTCCCACCGTGTTTGGGGCCATCATTTCCTACATTGAACAGTTTTTCGAGACTGTTGGCATTTCTCTGGCTCATCAACAGGTACATCCATCGTTTTCAAATGCTTTCCCCTGAAACTGCCTACGTGTTGCACATTGTCCTCGGGAAAGTGTTCCCTGAAGGACACCTAGTCCCTGACTTACTGGAGGAGCACAGTACTTGTTAGCTGACCTCCAGCACTGACCGGCTCGCAGCAGCGTTGGAGGCAGCACTCTGCTCCATAGTACAGAAAAGTGCCTGTGAGGACATCCCCTGCCCCCCCCGCCATGCTTATGTGGGAGGCCCTGTCCTGTCTGGCGGTGTGGCACTGGCTCTATGCTCCTGGCAGGGATGCTAGGGCCAGACTCTGGCTGTGCTTAGGACACTTGAGTCCCCTGTCCCTTCCTGTGGTGTTCAGTTGTACCGAATAGAAGGGGCAAGCCTGCCAGGTCCTCCCACAGCCCTCCCCTCCCCCAGAGGGCGATGCCTCCGCTGCCTGCCCCACAGCAGAGCAGATATGTTTCCTGGTCTGTTCAGTTCCAGTTCAGTCAAGTCCCTGGCCTATGGCATCCACGGGGCTGGCCATGGCCCCTAGCTATGTCCCAGTCCTCTGGATGTCACTAGAGTTTCTTGGTTAGTGTCCATGCAGGCCTCTCAGTGCACGGAGGTGAGGTGTGTGCACTTAGAGCGCGTGACTGTATCTACATTAGCTACTGCACCTATCTGTGGGTACTGATAGGGTACGGTGGCCAGGGTCACTATCCACTCAGCCCCAGCCCCAGCCCCAGCAGATTGACCCAGGAGCTGCACAGGGCAGCTCTCCTCTCTGGGTGGCCCCTCCTCTGTGCACAAACTCCCATTCTGCTGGCATGCTCTGGCGCTGTGTCCCCTTTAGGGTCCCTTCGCTTCTCACTTCACTCTGCCATACCTGACAGCTATAGGTTGACCCAGGAGGACATGGCAACGGCTCAGCCATTGTCTTGCCTGTAGCCAGGCTGTGCCTCTTTCGTGGTCAGCTAGAGCATCAGTCCACAGCAGTGACAGCCCTGCCAAGGCTTCTTCTGTATTCCGTAGCCTCTCCCAGGGTCTCCTGCTGGCTTCCAGAAAAAGGTGCTTTCTGCATTAACAGGGGACTGCCAGTTTGTCCCCTTAGCCAGTGTTTGTACAGCTAGCCAGACTGCTCGATAGCCCACTTCATGTGATCTTAGTATGTGCGTGCATGCACGTGCGTGCGTGCACACACACACACACACACACACACGCACACAGTGCAGGCCACTTGACATTGACACTGGCTTGTCTTCATTTTTGCTTAAGGCTCAGGCTGCTAGATTATCTAGCAGGAGATGACAGGATTCTGTTGACACTTGTCACACTGTCTAACTGCTGCTGAGGGGTAGGTGGGACAGGGTCAAAGTGGGTATTACCAGCTTAATGTGGGCCAGTCAAGGCATGAAGTCTTGCTGAGCTGATCTCCCCCACATATTCTCCAGAAAGGGCTAGCATCAGGAAAACTGATAAAGACTTCGGGTCTCAGTCCAGAATCTAGTCGAGCATGGTCTCCCAGGCTGTACTGGAGTCCTCCTTGCTGGGCTGGGCAGACTCATTCATCAGTGTGTGGCTCAGTGTGTTTCAGGAGACGGCAGCACAGTAACGCTGCGCTGTGTGGTAGACGAACTTGTGCGCTTCAGGCTGAAGGTCCGCCAGTATGCACTGGACACATCCGGGGCTGCTGGGGAGGCTCGGAAACAGCAGCTCCGGGAGCGGCAGCCCTTGCTGGAGGCATGTGATGCACTCCGACAGGACCTCGTCACCTACGGCATCAATGTTAAGGTGAGCGATACTGCAAATCCAGGAAGAGCAGTGTCACAGGAGACAGTGAAGGGACAGAGTGGCTGGTCATCAGTTTCTGAGAGACCCACTCGAGGCAGATGTGGAGGCCGGGAGAGGGAGGTGTGTAAGCTGGAAGAACTGCAGGGAGGAGCTGGCCTGTCAGTGTTATCCCCCCTCTCCTCGGGACCCCGCTGCCTCCTCTGCCTTTGCTTTGTGACCCCGTGACCTCGAATGGGGATGTGATGTTTACCCAGAGCCTCTCCTTCAGGACAGAGGCAGTGCAGCCTCCACATGGGAGCTGCTGGATCCAAGGACAAGACACCAGAAGCCTGGGGACAGAGGATGAGGCGGCTGCATCCCACATGCCACCACACCATGGCATCTGCTCTTTTGCGATGAAAACTTTATATTAAAGTTGCCAATTGTGGCTGTTTAGCCAACAGTAAAGTGAGCCTGTGCTGCCCACTGGTGTGTATTTGGAACGACCTGGAGAGTTAACTGTGTGTATCACTGATGGCCACATTTGCAACATTCCCTTCAGTAAGTTCATGTCTGTTCAGAAGACATTCCTGGACATGGTTAGCAGGCCCTGTGCCCAAGGATTAGACAAGGGGAGCCAGAGAGCAGACCCCACTAACTAGGCATGCAGCTGGCAGGCCACTCTCAAGAGGGAGGCTCAGCAGGCAGAGCGAGGGCCACAGTGCACAGCAGTGAACAGACGGGTAGCAGACCTGTGGCATCTGGGCACTCCCTGCCACGCTCAAATGCCAATGGCACCCAGGTTTCCTGCCCTCCCCATAGGTCTCTAACATATCTGCTCTGCATGGCTCTGTCTGTTCTGAACTACTTCACTAAGTTAGCACTCGGTCACTGAACAGAAAACTATAGGGCCCATGGCATCCTGTGAGCCTCAGTTAAAAACCAAACCCTGCACTCTCCAGCCATGTGAAGACTGGAGCTCTGTGTGAGGGTGACTGTCTAGTAACAGAAGGGTGGGGCCCTGTGAGGGGTGACTGTCTAGTAACAGAAGGGTGGGGCCCTGTGAGGGGTGACTGTCTAGTAACGAAAAGGCATGAGAAGCAGAGAATGTCCTGTCTCAGGGACCAGTTGGGCTGGTGGGAGGAATTTTATTCTCATATTCTTCTCAGCTATTTCTGAGAAGCCAAGAAAACCATGGATGACCAGATTAGTGTCATGGTTAACATCTCAACTCTACATTAGTGAGAACAGACGGATAGGTCCTAAATCCTCTGTTCCAAGTGCTGCTGAGCCCAAGGCTAGGCAAATGGAGGATTCAGTCTGTGGTACTCCAGTCTGCTCCGGCTCAGGTCGTGAAGAGCCTGCTGAAGGCAGTTCCCACCTCTGCGATCATGTCGGTAGTAGTTGTAGAGCGCCCGTATTTCTGGAAGGCCTGATGGTTACACTCCCTTGTGAGTGTGCAGGCGCCCCAGGCAGCCACCAGGAGCGGGCTGGAGCTGTAAGATAAGAGCACAATCAGAGGCTTTCTCGCTGTAGGTCACAGTAAGGGCTCTGGCTATCATTTTTCACCCCATTTCTACCTTCAGCTCCCAGGTAGCAACCTAAAGCCAGCAGGGCTTCTGGGAGGCCCGGCCACTTTTCTGCAGCTGCGCACTGGCACGCCCAGAACACCCTCACTGGGCCTGGGTAAGGTGCCGTGGCAGAGTAGGCCTAAGAAGCACTAGCAGGCCCTGGGTCCCATTCCTGCAGATGGGTCGGAACCCAGCAGAGGGTTTCTCCAGGTGTGTGGTACCTGCTGGTGGTGTGGGATTTAATGGTGCTCACTGGTTTTCTCAGCAGGTGGCAGACGCCTGAGGTCTGTATGCAGACCTGCTACTCCATTGCACTGCATTTTGGGCCACAGGACAAACTAGAACCACCTCTGCACCACTGCCCTGCATATCTGAGTAAAGGTCAAGGCCACCTGAGATACCCCGTCTGCACCGGTGTATCATGTGAGGCCCCAGGAGCTGCACATCCCATACCTGACATGTGTGGCCAGCATGGTCTATAGGACAGGTCAGAGGTGTGGGGCTGCCTGTGAGCTTAGCATCCTGCTGTCCCAGAGACTCGCAGCTGTGAGGATGAGTGACCAGGAGTGCCTCCAGCCTGCATGCTCTCTACCCTCAGTTGATAGAAGCCCCCGCTGAACTCCCCACAATGGTGTCAATCAACCATGGCTGCTTAGATTAGCACCAATGCCAGGGCCGCAGCCTCTGC
This sequence comes from Mus pahari, assembly GCF_900095145.1. Taxonomy (NCBI): domain Eukaryota; kingdom Metazoa; phylum Chordata; class Mammalia; order Rodentia; family Muridae; genus Mus; species Mus pahari. The sequence goes on along the minus strand of NC_034608.1, from coordinate 30,008,638 downwards.
TGGTAGATTTAGGTTTGGCGGGTGTGTGTAGAAGCTCCTATGGGCAGGGAACCTTGGCTTCAGACATCTCCCATGGACCACTGGTAGTTCACCAGTGATATTAGAGAGATCCAACAGTATCAAAGCAGGACAGACAAAGGTGCACCATACCCATTTGTTTTCTCTGGTCCGGCACGGAGGGCCCAGTGCACCATGACACCCAGGGAGCCTGACAGGAGATCGCCTTGCCCGCCACACCTGCGACTGCTGCCTTCTTGGTTACACACAAGCACTGCAAAGAACACACACCATGAGTTGCCCCTCCCTGCTTGTTCCAAGGAGGAACTACACCTCAGCCTACGGAGCTTGAGCCCCTGAGACAAGCAGCCCAAATGCCATCCCACAACACAACATCTCACAACACGTCACCTCACAACACGCCTCCAAAGTTCCCACAGCAGCACCCCTCAGCACCCTGCACGGATGCCCCAACAACCACTCTTTGCCTGTGCACATGAAAATGTTTCCTTGGGAAATGTCTTGAGAACCTGGTGCTGCATCTGCATGTGCTGGGATCAGGAGAGCGTCACCGCTATAGTCTGGGTGCCCTGAGAACACTGTGTACATTTCCTGTCCCGGCTCTGGATGGATCTTCATGGTTTCTTCACATGTGTGACCACTGTACCTTGGGGTTTTGGTTTTTTTAAAGATTTATTTTATTTATATGAGCACAGTGTTGCTGTCTTCAGACACACCAGTAGAGGGCATTGAATCTCATTATAGATGGTTGTGAGCCACCATGAAGTTACTGGGAATTGAACTTGGGACCACTGAAGTGCCCTTAATGCTCTTAATCGCTGATCCCATCCCTTGGGGTTCTAAGAACTCTAATTTCAGGTCTCTGTCAACAACTGCATCTCGCTAACAGCTATTATACTGAATAGCATGATGTCAGGGCTGGCAGTCTCTGAGAGTGAGTGCAGGGCAGCAGACTCACTAGGAACACGCACACTCTTCCCCGTGCCCACTCTGGCTGAGCACCCCTGTAAGCTCCTGGGGAAGGCAGCTGGCATTCCCAGTTCATGTCAGCTCTGAGGTTTCCTTTATTTCCCAGTTAAGACAAAACACAGCAAAAGACCCAATGACTGTCATTATGTGTGGTGTTATTATGTGGGTGCCTGGGTGAGAGAGAGGTGACAGGCTGGGGTAGTGGCCTAGGACTATGCAGAGTCTCTGGCTCAAACCTGCTTCCAAAAATATGGGTTTTTGTTTGCTTGCTTGTTTTTTGTTTTTGTTTGTTTGTTTGTTTTTAGGAGACAGGATCCCTCTATGCAGTTCTGGTTGTCCTAGAACTCACTATGTAGACCAGGCTGGGCTGACACAGGGATCTGCTTGCCTCTGCTTCCTGAGGGCTATGATTAAGGGTGTGTGTGTGTGTGTGTGTGTGCGCACACATGTGAAAGCATGACAACACCTGCTAACCTAAAACATGTCCTGTGGTCACCACAGCCCAGTGTAAACCTTTAGGAGTGAACACAGAAGGACTTTAAAGTTGTGGCTGGCAAGTCCATGTATATCATCACCATGTGTGAACGAAGGAGAAGTTTCCATACTCACGCCACCATGGCCTGAGTGACATGCAAAGTCCTCACTCACCCTGCTGGCCATTGGAGATCAGGTCCTGTTCTCCTTTCTGGACCACTGTGATGTTCCCCAGGGCCTGGCTGAGCTTCAATGTGGATCCCCTGAGATCTTTGGTGTCCATAGGACTACTGAGCTATAACACAAGACAACAATCACAGAAAATCAAGTCCCCAGGGACACACAGGGCTCTCTGGTGACAAGGTGAGGCCCATCCTGTCCATCAAGAGTCTCGGATGCCCATAGGCACAGGAATCAGGCGGTGGTTAAGGGCTAAGGGGGTAGAGAGTGGCCAGGGCATCACTGGCACCAAGCCCTCCAAGGGATCAATACCAGCACTTACTCTAGAGCGGTTCTCTCATCCTGGCTAGACCACACAACGCAGTCTGGATAAGGATGGTGTGCGTGCCCCTGCCCCCCAACACACACAGAGACACAGACACACACACACTCACACACAGACAGACAGACACACACACATGCACACACACACACACACACAGACACACACACTCACACACAGACACACATGCACAGAGAGACACAGACACACACACACACAGACACAGACACATTCACACACACACAGACACACACAGACACAGAGACAAAGACACACACACACGCACACACAGACACACACACGCACACACAGAGACACACGCACAGACACAGACACTGAGACACACACAGAAACACACTCAGACACACACTCTCACACACGCACGCACACACAGACACAGAGACACACACACAGACACACACGGACACAGACACACAGACACACACACACACGCACACACACACCCCAGGCTTATGAGACGCCTGCTGTCAGGATTCATGGCTTCATAGTGTTTCACAGTGGTTTCTGTCCCTACACGCCATGGAGCAGAGGCTACAGGCTCACAGACTCACACTGCAGCACACGGTGAGTGCCGTGGCCAGTGAGCACAGCAGGCAGTCCCTGGCCCAAGCCTGCCACACCACATTAATCCCATAGAATGCACACAGGGACTACAGCAGGCACAGGAAGCATGCATGGCCGATGGAAGGCAGACATCTACGAGTCAGTCTCCCTGCAGACATAGGCCATGGCCTGAGCTGGGCACAGCTCTGAGCCCATTTCACCCCAGGTCAGGGCAAGAGGCTTCTGTCCCTTCTCCCCCGAGGCCCATGGACTCACCACAGCTTCCCAGAGTCTGCTGAACTCCACGTGGTTGGGGGTGAGAATGGCCTTGTGGTAACCGTGGATGAGGGCTGGCTGCTGAGCAACGAGCCACAGGCCGTCCTGTGCAGAACAAGGATGCACCTTCACTGGCGGGCCTCACAGACCCGTGAGACTGTGGGAGATGAGAGGCCACACTCACCGCATCAATGACCACAGGGATGTCCCTGGCCTTGGTTGATTCCAAAATGCCCTGCAGACAAGAGACAAGCTGAACAGTGTGGAGGGCAAGAAGGCCTTGTGCAGACAGAAGCACTGGAGAAGCCGGGAAAGTTAAACACAGCCTACTACCTCTGATGGACCGAGGTGCTCAGCTATTCCTCGCGGAGTGCTGGGAATGATGGAGTTTACAACCTGGCGACCCTTCGCAGCCCGCTGCAGGCTCTGCCCACGTCTCCCGGGGTTTATGCTTTACTTACCCCAGACCCTTCCCCTAGATGCTGAGCACTGCTTCTAGGCCATAGACACATCGTTATGACATCACTTGTGCGTTACAACAGCCTAAGTGACTCTTGTGTTACCTTAGGGCCTGGACAATGCTGACTCGGTGTAAGCATGTCTTAAATTGCTGTGCACCAGGACTGACTTATCTGAATTCTGTTTTCCTGAATTGTGCTGTGTTTAAATATGTTTAAAGCCTGGCTCAGGCTCTAAGAAGTCTTGGCCCAGCACCAGCTACAAGCACCGGGCTGATCTGAGTTCCACTCTTACCACACTGCTCATCTCCCTGCCTTCTGTAAAGCCTGCAGGAGCCTCCCACACCACAACCGCATCCCCGCACAAGGAGGCAAAAGAGCAGACAGTGCTTCCGGGTCACAGGTCACGGACAAGCAAGCTAACAGTGTAGGTGATTCTAAACCGTCTGTGGGGCACTGGGCTATGCACAGACAGGCTGGTCTCCAGTCGAGCTGAGATGTTAAACCCGGGGCCCCTTTTCGTTTTGGGGGCTGCCCCTTGTCCACCCCCCGATGAGTGGGTCAGAGGCTTAGATGCTCACTCAGGGTCGAGTGGAAAGCGTCTGGCAGCCCTCCCACGTCTGCCTGCCCAGAGCATAGGTGGAACTCTGGCCAGACGGACGTGGGCTATCCTCCCCTGCCCTTCCCCTAGGACCCTTTCTAGTTCCCATAGACCCAGCATGTGACTCCTAGGCCTGCCCATGAAGACCACCCACCACTGCCAAATACCCTGCTCATGTTACACTTCAGGACTTGAAGGCTGAAGTTTTAGGACTCTCTTATTCGTTTTCCTTACCATTTCATTTACATGCTTTTAAACAGCAAGTAATTGCAACAATAGTAGAGCATTTCCCAATAGAACTATACCTTGATCCTATACTGAAAGCTTCAGAGGTTTCCCGTTTTAAAGTACTGATACACATGTAATCATAATAGCTGAGAATTATTGATCAACCAGTGTGCTACGAGCAGACCACATGGCAATCAGATGAGCTAGTGAAGCGGTCAGGTTGACGGTGCCTGCTGCCCAACAGAACTGACTCCTGCAAGTTGACCTCTGACCTTCATCCACACACTGTGACATGCACATCCACACACACAGCACATGCACATAACACATTTTTAAAATTGAAAGAAACATGAGGAGACTAGAACTGTAACTGGAGACTGACACACTCAGGCTCCACACCCTTGTTTCCCAAGGGTCCTGGTCAGAGAGACTGCTGCCAGGAGGAAACACTGTGACCAAACACAACTTGGGAAGGAAAGGGTTCATTTGGCTTACACTACATCACAGTTCACCACAAAAGGAAGTCAGGGAAGGAACTCACACAGGGCAGGACCCGGAGGCAGGAGCTGATGCAGAGGCCGTGGAGGGTGCTGCTTACTGGCTTGGGTCTCATGGCTTGCTCAGCCTGCTTCCTACAGACCCCAGGACCACTCACAATGGCTCCGGCCCTCCCCCATCAATCACTAACTAGGAAGATGCCCCACGGCTTGCCAACCCCCACCTTAGGAAGATGCCCCACGGCTTGCCGACCCCCACCTTAGGAAGATGCCCCACGGCTTGCCGACCCCCGTCTTATGGAGCCATTTGCTCATTTCAAGCTCCCTCCTTTCTGATGACTCTAGCTTGTGGTGTCATGTTGACACAAAACTGTCAGCACACCGAGAAACGTGCCTGGGTAAGAAGCATATGTTATGTCTGGCACTGTCCCAAGTTCAAAAGTCCCCTAAGCAAGGTCCCGGCCCATGAGCCTCACAGAAGCCCATTTCCTTCCTTAACAAAGATCTGCCTGCTTGCTGTGACTCTGCCTTTACTGTTAACCCACAGGGTGATGCAGTTCAGATCTCAGGTCCATTTCTCCTTTCATGGTCTTTGGCAGCGTGACACCAGGGTCTCTTCTAGATTCCCCCACACAGCAGAGTCGCAGCCCAGCTAACACAGACACTGGAAAGGCTTGCCACAGCGAGCCACGCTTCCCTTGGAAGGATGAGCCACGGCTCCCAGGAGCAGAGCTCTGTGAAGGTGTGTGTGTGAACATAAAACATCAAAGACATAGCCTCACAGTAAGTACACAGCTCTGAGATCACTATTAAAAGCTGTTTAGAAGTGAGAGATACAGGCCTACCCCAGGCAAGTGCCTCTAGGACCCACAGAGCACGCTGCAGAGGAAATAGGGCGTGATGAGAGCACCCAGATAACTTAGGTCTACACCAGCCTGTGAACGAGCTTACTGGGAACGCAGCAGTCCTGGGCAGCTGTATTAAAGGGTGCAGCAGGAGGAGGCTGAGAACTACTGATCTACAGGGTCAGCTCCCACAGCCCCAGCCTCTTCCGCAAATCAAGAGACTGATCCTGGGCCGGGCGTGGTAGTGCACGCCTTTAATCCCAGCACGTGGGAGGCGGAGGAGGCCTGGTCTACCCAGTGAGTTCCAGGACAGCCAGGGCTACAGAGCAAACCCTCCACCAGGGTGCTGACTGACGTGGGAAGAAGGAGATGCCTGACACACTGCAATATGAACTACAGATGCGACAACATGCCGCCAGTCACAACAGCACAGAATTCGTTCCTCTCATGAAACTGACAGATGCAGAGACCACCGGAGCGCTGGCAAGCAGGTTCACACTAGAAGAGACACAGACCAGCTGCAAGTCTGCCCAAACCTCATGTTTAATGACCTCCATGAAACCAGGCAGGAAATGGCATGCAACCTGTGCTCTCTGCGGCTGTGCATGAGAAACTTCCAGAGCGATCGGCACTTCCCTGTTACCACTCCTGGTGGCCTCCCCTCCCTCTGCCCCTCTGCTCAACTCCATCTGCTTCCAAAGACCAACAGCAGCATGCACTGGGCCTCAAGACCAAAGAAATGCTTGCGCCCCAGTGTTGTGTCTGAGGGAGAGCGCTTAGCAGGACTCCACTTACCCTGACATTGTTGAGAAGAAGGTCGTCCCTACCTAGGCCAGGTCCCACGACAAGGGCATGCAGCCTGGGGAGCCATTTCTCCACCTCCTCAACAGCATTGGAACTGTCACTAACAAAAGAAAAGGGCAGAATGGTTTTCTCCAGGCTTTCCTTTGTTTATTTGAAACCACATTGTGTGTATACTGGGGACTGAAGCCGGGACCCTGAACGCGTAGGGAAGTGCTGTACATCTAAGCTCTAAACCCTTTTATTGTGAAAATAATGTAGGTGTATAGTGAATGTGTACACTAGTACAGAAGTTCCCATGGACCCCTTTCCCTGGCCACCGCTCATGCGAACATCCCACACACTCACATTCCGGAATACCACAAGACGTTAGGGCTGGCTCAGCACCAGTGACTCCCGTGCAGACTTCTGGGTGAGCGGCTGACCCCGGCCTGCCCTTTCTCCACCCTTTCCCCTGCCCCAGGATGCGTCTGACCTTTGCATCTCCTTCATGGATGAACTTACTTCGGCTTTAGCTTTTTAAGCCTGCATTACTTCATTAAATATTTTTCCCTGCATGTATGTCTGTACACTACACATGTCCCTAGTACCCACAGAGGTCAGAAGAGGGCATCAGAGCCCTTGAGCTAAGTTAGAGATGGCTGTGAGCTGCCATGTGGATGCTTGGAATAGACCCTGGCTCCTCTGCAAGAGCAGAGTGTGCTCACTGCTGAGCCACTTTATCTTTACTGTGGTTAAAGTGGGACAAAAAAAGAACACGACCCTGGGCTCCCTTAGGCGTGTGTGTCTCAGTGCTTGGTGGCGCTGCCCAGGGAGACGTGGGCCCTGTCATCAATGAGGAGCCCCTGGGACACACACTGCTCAGCACAGAGCCACCCACTGACCCCTACAGAGCCCAAGTAAGGCTGAGCAAATGCCTCAGGCGACCTTGCCCACACAGGTCCCAAATGACGCTGAGATGGAGTCCCCCCACACAGCACAGCGTCCGCTGCCTCTCAAGCCCTCGGTCTCTCCTCCGGCCTTCTCACTGTCTTATGCTGATGCCAAACAGTGACTCACTATGGCTTTCTTCTTGTTTGTGGTGCTGGGGATCAAACCTCCACTTCGTGAGCTACATCCTAAACCTTTTAGAAGTTTCTTTGGACATAGGGTTGTTAGTTGTCCAAGCTGGCCTCCTTGCAAGCCTCTGGCCTGAGCCCTAAGTAGTGTGGGTGACAGGTGTGTGCACAAAGCCCAGCAGACACAGGAGTGTGACAGTGCTGCCGCAGGGAAAGACACCCGTTCTGCACACTCACAGGACTGGGTGGACGATCAGCTCTGGGCTGTAGGACTTGATCACTGGCGCGGCCTCCCTGGCACAGAACACGTGGGTCAAATCTGCACCCTGAGAAGTGAGAGGTGGGCTCAGAGAAGGCTGTGTTCAACAGGACCACACACACACACACACACACACACACACACACACACACACATGAGTTGAACTGTTCATATATAACTAAAGCAAATGTTTCATGATAGAAATTCAGTAACCTTGTAGTGCTCGTGTATGAAGGCGTGTTATGTACATGTATGGCATATATACACATTTAGGGGTGTATACCCAGAGGCATCAGGTATGCTGCTTCCTCATTCTCCGCTGTATTCCCGAGACAGGGAATCTCACTGAGCCTGGAGCTGGGCTGGTGGCCAGTAAACGCCAGGGCCCTCCTGTCTCAGCACACTCAGGTTGCCACATTTCTGGCAGGTAGTAGGATGTGAACTCAGACCCACATGCCTGTGTTTCATGTGTTCTTACATGCAAAGCCAATTCCCCAAGCCCCTAAACAACCCAACTTTTAACCAGAGAAACCCAGTGAAAGACTCCGAGGTAAACCTACCACTTTCAAGGCTGAGATTCCTGCAAAATATGGTGCTCCTGTATACCTAAAATGGAGACACTGGGGTCAGAACCGTGGCGAAGCAAGCACATTTGCCAGTAATATGTTACCAATACAAGCAGATAAGAACTATATGTCAGCAGGGCGTGGTGGCGCACGCCTTTAATCCCAGCACTCGGGAGGCAGAGGCAGGCGGATTTCTGAGTTCGAGGCCAGCCTGGTCTACAGAGTGAGTTCCAGGACAGCCAGGGCTATACAGAGAAACTCTGTCTCGAAAAAAACCCAAAAAAAAAGAACTATATGTCAACACATATGAGTTATCAACAAGTGAGAGAAACTCTAGCCCAAAACACAAACTCAGCACGGAGGAGGTAACTCAGTAAACGTCCACACACAAGCAGAATGAGAGGCATCACATGCTGTCTGTGATCTCAACCCTGGCTTGTGTAACTGTGGTGGCCATACCAAGGACAGAGAAGAGCTAGCTGACTACGGGCTTCTGTCAGGGAGAAGGTGGGGATGACTACCGTCAGGGCAGTCAGCAGATACCAGGTCCTCAGAGAGGGACACGCTGCCTTCCCTGAGTGACACAAGCAGAAGCCATGAAGGGCCACTGGCCACACTAGCCACTGCACCCTGCTGTGTGGTTCCCAGCATCCTGCCTATGCTCTGATGGCGTGTGGCAATCTCTAAGCACAGCAGACATCCTGGGCGTGGTGTTTAAATACAGAGTCACCCTCGAGTCTGTTCTTCACATGGGACCTGCTCTTCCACAGCAGTGTCACCAAAGTATTCCCAAGTCACCAGAGAAGGGACCACACAGGCCCCACCCACGCTCTCACTTCTGCACAGGGACATGCTTCATGACAAGACACTGCAGGGCAGAGAAAGGCTGCTCAGGCCACAGGAGCTCACAGTCCTCCAGCACACGGAAGCCGCTGGGTGGGAAGGCAGCTGAGGTGGTAACAGATGCCAACAGATGAGGGGAGTGCTAAAGCAGACTGATAGACCATGCCAAAAACCACACACGGAGATCTATGCTGGCGAAAGGGAGGGCTTCTAGAGCAGATGATTTGGATGAGTATGAAGTAAGCGGACAGGACTTAAAGTGGAAACAAACTGGGGCACAGAAGGCGTGAGCTCCAGATTACCACAGCTGCTGCCCACGAGGCCCACAGCTGGCCAGCCACTGCCACAGTGCATCAGGAACCTGAGGAGAGGCTCGCCTGCGGCCGATGAAGCACAGGGAAAGCAGGAGAACAAACATAACCCACAACATACACAACTAACTTTATCACTAACAGTCCAGCTGGAAATTCTGAAACCAATTATAACAAAACGCAGAGCCTGTGGTGGAACCACACAGTGGCTCTGTCACCAAAGCTCTCAACAGCTGCTTCCCAGCCTGTGAGGCACAGGGAAAAGGAAGCATGGCTGATGGTAACAGTGAGCAGCCAGGTCAGCCAGGGAGCACCAGTGATCCCAGCATCTGGGAGGATGAGACAGGGGGAGTCCAGCATCTGGGAGGATGAGACAGGGGAGTCCAGCATCTGGGAGGATGAGACAGGGGAGTCCAGGTTTGAGGCCAGCCTGGTGGGAAACTATCTCAGGAAAATAATGTAACTATGTATTTACAGAGGTATGATGTAAGTGTAGGCAGAAAGCAAGCAGGCTCTCAAACAGGAACCAGAGAAGACCTGGGACCAGAGGCAGAAGGACTCACAGACAAGGACAGGTGACAGATCCTTACATTGTGAGAGAGAGAGAGAGAGAGAGAGAGAGAGAGAGAGAGAGAGA
>NC_034608.1:29990288-29998571 GCF_900095145.1 Mus pahari | reverse complement strand
AAAATGTGTCTCAACAAAACAGACTACAGACCGCCATACACGACTTAGAAACTGGCAGCCGAGCCATCTGGGCCCCTCAGCCTTAATCCTGGTCAGAAAGTAGTCAGTGAGAAAGAAGTACGTAGCATCCTATCAGACTGCATTAGGAAACGATCGCTGCACATGGGTGGACGGACAGACGGATGGATGGGGAAAGGTATGTGCACAGAGGAAGGCAGATGTAGACTGACAGGCAGGAGGGAAGGGCCTTTCTACACACGGTCTTACAGACAGCACTCACTCTTGACAGCCCCCGACTATGCCTATTCTTCCGTCTTGCCCCTTGTGCTTCTTCGACGTCAGAGCAGGCACAATGTTTCTCACCAGCTGAAAAAGGTTCTCCATGTCCTTTGTCGCGTGTTCTGTATGGAGGGACAGTGCTGTCTGTAAAACTGCAAGACAGGAAGATGAAGGCATGAGAGACTATCCAACAGGCTCCCGAAGCTGACTGTGTCAACTCTCGAGTTTACCACAAGTTTCTCTCGTAGTTCTTGGGGAAGGGATGGTCAGGACTGACAGGTTAATAGCCACTCACTGTCCACCAAGCTTTCTGTGATGTGCCAAACAGTGTGTGTGTGTGTGTGTACAATCCCACCAAGCTTTCTGTGATGCATGTTGGCGGGGTGGGGGGGGAGAACCAACTTCATCTTCCACAAAGTTTTATCAACCTAAAAATATAGATCATTGAACACATTCTCTTTCATTTCAACGCCAATCTTCCCTGGAAATACAAGCTCCTGTTGGTAACCTTCCATTTAGTCAGAAGCCTGACAGCCATCCTGTTATCCCCAACTGCTTTTCCACACTCAGATACTAATTAAATAATAACTGGGAATGCTCTAACATAGCACGTCCTAAATCAGGTTCAAGGTGGCACTGTGGAGCAATTGCACCGCGCTGAGGTCTGTTTAATTACCTCCATTTTAATTGGCCTTTCTTGAAAAGCTTCCTGCAGATATGTGCTTTGTCTGAGTGTTTACAACAGCTCAGCTGCAGGGAAAGAACCCAAAGCATATATGCACTAGAGTCAGAAAGCATGTGTCTGTATGCACTGACTACAGTCTATAGAACTTAAGGACCCCTGAAAACAAACACGATTTTCCCAAATGAAGTAACCACTCAGGACAAAGTGCCTTCAGCTTCTTGGAGGAGGGTCATTTCAGACTCTTGCAGTCTGACTTTACCCAATAAAATGTCCCACTATATTCCATTGGGGTGTGGGTGGTATGTGCACATGAAGGCCAAAGGTCAACCGTGGAATGTTCTTCAGGAGCTGCCTACCTTGTTTTTTCCTTTTGTGTGTATGTAGAGGAGGGGAGTGTGCACATGTGAACCTGTGTGTATGGAGGGATGTAATGAGTGTGCACATGTAAAACTCTGTGTGCATGGAGGGATGTAATGAGTGTACACATGTGAACATGTGTGTGTATGGAGGCATCAGGTCAACGTTGGGTATTTTCCTCAGTCACTCCCCACCTTACTTTTTGAGCCAGGGTCCTTCATTGAGCCCAGGGCTGTTTGTTTTGGCTAAACTGGATGCACAGCAAGTACCAGGACCCTCCTGTCTGTGCTTCCCAGCACCACAGTCACCACACTTGAGCATCAGTCACTTTATGGTCTGAGCCATCACTCAGGTCCACCTTACTTTTTGAGCCAGGGTCTCTCCTTAGGACCTGGGTCTTGGTGTTTATGCTCAACTGGCTGGCCACTGAGTCCCACAGATCCCGTGGCCCCTCCTAGTACTGGGACTATGAGCACACACCACATGCCTGACTTTCCATAGGGGTTGGAGATAGAAGCCAAGTCTTCATGCTTCTGTGGCACATGCTTTATGGACTGGAGTATCTCCCTGACCTCGCCAAGCACACGCACAGCCCCAAGTGTAAAGATGGTACTGATTACCACCACCTCAACCACTTTTTATCAAAGCCCACACAATGCGAAATCGTGATCTGGTCCACAGGGAACCTCTGGCAGAGAAAGGCCCCGCCAGGTCTGACAAGGAAGCTTCCAGCCTTAGCCCCAGGAGCCTGTCATCAAGAGCGACCTTCTGTCCTTGCTGCTCCCTCCCATGCAGACTGAGCCGCTCATTCTCACCTCTCCTCAGCACCTTACAAGCCACCTACATTCCCAGCCTGGCCTGTCTTCACCACAGAGCCCTGACAGCACAAGCCCTCTGCTGGATCTCCCAGGATACACTCAGTGTCCACTGCAGTGGAAGACAGTTTGTGGCTGTCTCAGGACCAGTGGCATCTGAGCAAACACCTGCCCTGCCCCTCACCCCCAGCAGCTGCTCACCCATCTGAGACCTGTCCACACCTGTTATAAACCCCTCTCTCCTGCAAGGTCCTCTTATCACTCAGGGCAAAAGCATGCTGTCTCAGTCTTTGTGGGTGAGGAACAGATGTGGCCGACTGAATGCTTAAGATCATACTGCTCGTTAACAGCTGATTCCATCCCCATACAGACGAGGAGACAGGCTGCAGAGGTGTTAAGATGCTGTGGTCAGCTGCTAGGAGAAGGATGTGCCAGCCCCTAAAACACATTAGATCTAGGAACAGGAAACCCCCTCCCCCAAGTGGGATCTCCCCACTTGTATGCAGGGAGGGGACTGCTCTGGGAATAACTGCAGCCGCGCCCTTCCCCTGTCTTCACTGCAGCCGCGTCCTTCCCCTGTCTTCAATCTTTACCTCCTGGCTGTGCTTTCTGACTCGGTGCTCACCAAGATGTGAACTCATTGTGTTCCATTCCACCATGTTACCAAAATGCTGCTAGCTGAGGACCAAATAACTTGTTCTTTAACCAGCGATTCACCTGACTAACCAAAAGAGTAAAAAAAATCTCTCTCACATGGTCTCTAAAATCATTTGGAAGGAATTAAAAAGAAAAAAAAAAACCTGTCATGAAGTTATGCCAAATAAAATCCAAACCACCACCCAGCACTGCCACCCTCACCTGACTCCGCCCCAGTCCTTTGAAACAGGTGCATCTACCACAGAATGCTCCTACACTTTAAGAACACTTCAGTTGTGGAAGGATGGAATGTTCTCAGACAAGGGGTATTTTGGGGAGTTTAATATTTAATATTTACTTATTTTAACTTGTCCGTGGCCTAACATTCTTGTAATAGGCAAACGTCCCAGTTAATATCACTAAGTTAACACACCCCTAGTTATGGTTAGCTTTTATGTTAACTTGGCACAACCAAGAGCCCCTGGGAAGAGGGAGTCTCAACTGAAGACAGCACAGATCAGTTTAGCCTGTGGTGTGCCTATGGGGGCACTGTCTTGAATTTTGACTGATGTGGGACCTGACAAGCAGGAAGCACTGCCACTCCTGAGCAGGTGGCACTGGGTGACAGGAGAACGCAGGCTAAGCCAGTAAACAGAGTTCCTCCATGGTCTCTGCTTTAGTTCCTGCCTGACTTCCCTTAAACATGGCTGCAACCTGAAAATACAAGTTGAAATAAACTTTTTCTCTACAGGTTGCTTTTGGTCATGGTGATTAACATAGCAACAGACAGCAAACTAGAAGTCTGCACCCCAAAAGGAGAGAATACGCTGGGCGTGGTGGCGCATGCCTTTAATCCCAGCACTCGGGAGGCAGAGGCAGGCGGATTTCTGAGTTCGAGGCCAGCCTGGTCTACAAAGTGAGTTCCAGGACAGCCAGGGCTACACAGAGAAACCCTGTCTTGAAAAACCAAAAAAAAAAAAAAAAAAGGAGAGAATGCTAAGGTGACACCCGAGACTAACAAGCATTTTCCTGCTTTGCTGTCACTGAACGGTATGCTGCTCTCTGTCCCATGACAATAAATCTGTTCCACAATAGGATGCCATTGGGATAGCCTGAATACATCAAAGAGTCAGGCACTTTGTACCAAGACAGAGAGCTCGGTTAGTAAAAAGCTGGAGGAAAGTCGACTAGATTTCCCAACACTTTACACTTGATCAAGTTTTAGTTGGCTTACTGCCACTCCTAGTGGATTTAATCCCCTGAAGTGTTAAGAAGCTACTTAAAACGTAAATACGATTTACATAAGTGACTTTGTCGCCAAGACCATCCAGAGTCTGGAAAAGCAGGTCGAGCCTGTCTGCATTTTGTTGGCGTAAAGAATCTGGCTTAGGAAGACAACCATGGCCTCTGTGCCCCAAGTGCTTTAAGTTAATGTGAAGTCTAAGCCGGAACATATGACAGCAATCCTTATATTAAGTGAGATTCACTCTAAGCACAGTTTTATTTTCTTTTTTTAAAAGTTATTCCAAGAGAAAAAAAAAGTCTCTAAATAAAGCGTTATTTAGAAGCCTGCTTATGGGTGTGGCAAGTAAGCCAGCGTGTGGACGCGATCCAGCTCAGGAAACGGCCCGCATCTCCCGCACAGGCCCCCCGCTAACTCGCGGGAGCGGGGCAGCCTAGTCCTCACGCAGGCTTCCCGGCGCTGGCCGCGCGAGCGCCAGGCAGAGGCGACCCCGGCCGGTACCTGCGTGCAGCGGCGACCACTGGAGCGCGATCGCGGCGGAGAGCAGCGCCACCAGGGCCGCCGCAGCCCCGCACGCGTGAACGGCCATCCGCGGGACGCCGGGATCGATCTTACCTCCCCCGCAGGCGCGGATCGCCACACAGCGGACGCCCATGGCCGGCCAGCGCACTTCCGGGTTCCCAGCTGTCCCCGCGCGGACGCCGGGCCACCGCCATTGGTCTCCTGCGCTCCGCCCGGCGGCCCCGGCTTCCGGCACCGCAGGAAGCGTACTCCGGATTCGTCCCAACCCCAGGATCAGCGTCCGTCAATGACCCTCCGCTTACTCCGCTTGGCCGGCCGGCGGGACACCCAATCCGGCCTGGCCCCAGGTTAAGCACTGTGGTTGCCTGCTCACTGAAGGACCTTTCTTTTTTATTCTATAGCGTTTTGTCCGTGGACATTATGGTTCACGATTCACTTGGAGGTCAGCTTCCTTGGCAGTCTGCCGGTAGCTGTGCTGCCCAACTAGGTGATGTCCTTGGCCCTGGTGCGTCCCACAGCTAGGTCTAAGGCTTCAGCCTAGCATCTCTCAAACCATCTCTGACCCCAGCTCCTCGAGGTCATTGTGGTCGCAATAGAGGATAGGTATCCTCATGATTACAACAGCTTACGCCCCCAAACCGGAAAGCATCCTGACTTAGCTCTTTCATACCCATGCTTCTTGTGCCTTTGATACTCCCACGTGTGTGTACCCTGTATGAAGCCTGGGTGATGACAATAGCCGCCTGGGTTGTTTTCTACGAAGTGACACAAAACTGATGGCCTAGGTGTATAAACTGACGTCTTGACCTCTCCGTGGTATGGCTAACCAAAAGGTTTTTATTGTAGATGAGAGAGAGAGAGAGAGAGAGAGAGAGAGAGAGAGAGAGAGAGAGAGAGAGAGAAGCCAGAGACATTTGCAAGAGTCCAGAGCAGAGAGAGAGAGATAGACTGGACATGGCCGGCAGACTGGACATGGCCAGCTGGGGCTATCTGTGAGAGAGGGGACAACAGCAGGACATGAAGGATACAGCGAGAACACACAGCGAGAGCAGTAAGGAGAATAAACGGGTGGGGCGGGCGTGGGAGCCGGTGAGGTGAGAAGGTTAGGTAAGGTGAGGTTAGCGTGGACTTTGAAACGTGTAGCAGATACTTGTGATACTGAGGGAGCCTGGAGGCCAGCATGAGCTTTGAGATGCTCAGAAGCACCACGGGTAGCTACTTATGTGTCTGTCCTTTATGCCCAGAGGCTTAGGGGAACCAGCTTTACAAATCCCTGAGGAATGCAGGCTTTTACCTAACACCCAGGAATTCTGTAGTCCAGGTTGAACTCCTTTCTGGATTTTTGGACTGCCTTTTGGAGTTTGGAGAACGGGAGTTTCCTTTAGACCTGACATTAAAGAATAGTTGACACTTTGACGTTGTGACACTATTGTTACGTGTTACTATTGCAGAAATTTTATAGGATTGTTGTGACACTATTGTTATAATGTGTTACTGTTGCAGTAATTTTATAGGGTGTTTCTGCCTGTTCTAGCCCACAGAGCTGCTCCTGAATAAAAGACACAGAAAACTGGTATTTTATTAATAGGTTCTCAGTGCTATGCTGGGCAGATTCTGAGCTATTCTAACCTACATCTCAGCCTTAGGTCCCATGTCACTTGCCACCTGAGTCTTGCTCTGTTTGCTCTCCTCCATATGTAAATCTCCAACCCAATTAAGCCAGGCAATGAAAACACAACTCAATTAATATGTTTACATGCTGTGCGCCTAAATTGGGCAGATCGATCACTACACTACCATCTTCCCCAGATAAGAGAACCCTTAGAACTTGTGGTTTCTCCAGGCCAGTTGCTTCTGCTCTACTTTCCTTCCTTCCTCCTCATCTTCTTCCTCCTCCTACTCCTCCTCCTTGTCCTCTCTCTCTCTCTCTCTCTCTCTCTCTCTCTCTCTCTCTCTCTCTCTCCCTCTTTCTCCACCCAGTCACCAGGCTCTAGCCTTCATTTATAAATTAAGGTGGGAAGGTTTTTAGGAAATCACCTGAGCGCTGACTCACTCCATGTTCGAAGCCCCTCACAGGAGAACAGAATGTTCCGAGACTAGACAAGGCTGAGGCAAGTTCTATAGACAATTCAAAAAGCCTCAAAGGGAGACAAAAACGAATATTTTGGCAAACTTCTATAGAGTATCAAAGGCCAAAACTAAGAATGCCAGTAAACAATATTGAGATTGAAGGAATGGTTGACACTGGAGCAGATGTCACCATTATCTCTCCAAAATCTTGGCCTGTAAGTTGGCCACTTCAAGAAGTAGACATCCAATTTCAAGGAGTTGGGACCTTATCCCAAATAAAGCAAAGTACCAGATGGCTTAAATGTATAGGACCAGAAGGTCAGGTAGGAAGATTGAGACCACATGTGGCTGATAGAGCCATTAGCTTATGGGGAAGAGACCTATTACAGCAGTGGAAAATGGAAAATGTGTTACTCTGGGGGAGGGGTTATGTCTATGTTTCCACAGGAAAAGAAAAGCTGTGGGTTCCTTCAAAGTTGATAAAAATCAGACATGACAAAGGGAGACCTCCTGAAAACCTTGGTGGTAGAGAAGAAAGGGGAGACTAACAAGATCAACAAAATAGGTGAAGTATAGGTGGTGAAGTATATGTCTCTGTAGATGGAGACAGCTCTAGAACCGGCTGAGACTAAAATGTCTACATGCACACAATAACACTTATTGGATACAAATTTCTCATAACTTGTTATGATATACTGTCCTTTACGAGGGCAAGTATCCAAAGTTACATTTCAGTTTGATTATGTGACCAAACTAACCTGAAGAAAGGCAGTCGTCTTGCTTTATTGATCTTCATTGACCAATCTATGCACCCTGCACACACTATGTGAATGTCTTTATAGAACTACATATTGCTTTTAAGTTTTATATACTGCAGTATAGAAGAAGAAAAAGACATGCCTGAAAATATTCACACTCTGGGATGCTGGGATTCTGGGACCTTCCATTCCAGCTTCGCTCTTGGCTCTACTTCAACTACATCGAAGCTGCTTTTAAAGACTTGCTTCCAGAACTTTCTCAGAACAGCTCGCTTGCCTACCCAGCCTTTCAGAATGTCGTGGTCAAGATGTCAGCTGAGCAATGAACTTTCTCAGCACACAGTGACTGGAAGGCAAGGGATGCTGGCTAGCCCTCCTTTGACAATTTTCTTATTTCCCTTTTGGCACCCAGAAGGGAATTCTTTGCCCCAATTCAGCTGGAAGCAGGCAAAAGAAGAGCACCATCCCAGTTCCTTACGTTGGGGTGGATTGTTCTGGTCAGTTAATGAATCACAGATATGCTGTCATTTAAGGAATACTTTACAAATGTAAAGGGAACTAGATAGTTTTAACTCAGGGATTTCTATCTTTCCTTTCCTCTTCTCTATCCTCCTTTCTTAGGTAAAAAGGAGGGCAGTGGGAAAGAAAGGGGGGATATGGTAATATCATAGAAATTATAGAAATAGACAAATAGGGATAGGTTAGCAAATTTACTGTTAAACAAAATATTACATAGCTATATCTTACATTGGTACAGAATTTATTTGGTACAAATTTAGCATTTTCATTGGTATGAATTTTTTGACATAAAATTGGGATTAATATTGTTACTCTTACATAGGCATTGTGCCTATATAATACAATTAAGAATACAAGGAAGAATAAAAAAAAAAGAAAAAAACAAACAAAAGAAAAAAA
>NC_034608.1:29945113-29988496 GCF_900095145.1 Mus pahari | reverse complement strand
CCCCCCCCCCCCCCCCGTGCCGGAGCAGTGGAGCAGGTCTTCTCCAAACAAGTTGTGTACGTCTAACCTCCCATGAGAGCCCTCCCTGGGTTCCCAGCAAGCCACCCCCCACCCCCCTGCCAAGTCAAGGACTCTTGTCCCCAAGGGACCCTGTTGGAGCTCCCTCCTCCTGCTCCTTTCCCCTCCAGCCCCGCAGGCCCCCACTCTGTTCTCAGCTCTTCCTCCGCATCCAGAAGCTACTGGGATGTATGAGAGTAAGAACCTGTCATCCCTGGCCTCCATGCAGCCCTGGAGACCCTGAGCTAGTTCCAGCAGGTCTGTGAGGACCTCAAACTGCACCTTCCCCATCCTGGAGCCGGGGTGGTGGGGTGGTGGGGGTGGTGGTCCTGCAGCTTCTTACAACCTGATGCCTGCCTAGTGGCAGCAGCAACAACAATAACAGCAAGTGAGGGAGCATGCAGTCAAACTTCCTGAGTCCGCCTGCCTCCATGAGTGGCCCTAGCCCTGTGGTGGGCCAGATGCGGGACCCCATTTTTACCTGAGACCCCTGACCCCATCTCGAGACCTGCTTTTCTCTCTCTCCTGCCCAGTCAACAGGCTCTAGCCTTTTGTCATCCAATCAGAGATTATCGGGAGCATTTTTTACAGCTCCCCAATAATTTACATCCGTCAACACAGTGCCATGTCCAGACTGCAACCTGATCCCGGGACACAGAGCTCAGCACCTGATACACAGTGCACACAGCAACCCCAACATCACCCCTTTTTAATCCAATAAAAACCCTTTCTCTTATAATAATGAAATGTGTACAATAAAAACAACTATAAAAATATCATATAAGAGTTACTTACATTTATGGGCTGGAGAGATGGATCAGCAGTGACTACTCTTCCAGAGGTCCTGAGTTCAATTCCCAGCAACCATATGGTGACTCACAACCATCTGTGATGGAATCTGAAGCCCTCTTCTGGTGTTTCTGAAGACAGCTACAGTGTACTCATATACATAAAATAAATCTTTTTTTAAAAAGTTACATTCACCCTGAACTATTACTATGTTTCATCTGGGCTGCTCTTAGCTCCAATTGAGCAGCCCTCAGGGTCTCACCTCCTTTCTCCCACTCTCTTTCTCCTCTCCTGCATCTTCTTCTTCTTCTCTCTGACCCCAAGCCCATGAAGCCTAAAGCCCACCTATGTCTCTTTGCATAGCTCTATAGCTGTTGACATCTTTATTTTCCAGTCACTGTTAACTGGGGGCAGAGTCACTCAGTGTTTTATGTGCAGATTCTCTTGTCTTCGGGGCAACCAGTCTTGGGAGCCCCAAATTAGCATTAGAATACAAGCAGCACTAAACCAAACTACTCCATAGGAGCTTCAGGATTGAAAGGATCATAGGTTTGGCACCATTGGCTGAAGAGAGCCAGGATAAGGTATTGATGAGGGTGCAGCAGAGACCCCAGCACACTGGAAATATCAGTACAGTGGGACAACCACCAAGTACACATAGCCACAGAGATGAGCTGGCCCGAGATAGCTGTAAATAGCAGAGTGTGACTATCCAAGCCCTTTGGCACTCAGAATCTTGTGAGTGACCCCGCCACTGGATACCGAGTTATTTGTATCACTAGAGATTGTGTTTGCTTTGTTCAGATTGTGACTGTGTCCTGGTTCCCTCTTGGAGCAAGTCAGTAAGTAGCACTCCGCATGGCATCTGCATCAGCTCCTGTCTCCAGGTCACTGCCTTGAGTTCCTGCGACTTCCCTGGATGATGGAACTGTAAGGTGAAATAAACCCTTCCCTCCCCAAGTTGCTTTTGGTCATGGTTTAGTCACAGCAATGGAAACCCTGTCTAAGACAATACTAGCAAAGACTAGCAAAGTGGGACAGACACCCCATCCTATGAGGATAAGGACAGAACTTGACTGTGGGAGCAGTGGGTCATCTTCCATCTGTCACTGGGCTCATCATATCTCTTAGGCAAAAAAATGGCGAGGGTGCTGTTGTGTTGACAGTTTTCCCTGTAAGCGCCATTTAAAGTAAAGATTTGTTTTAGTATCTTTATCCAGGAACCCCTTCCTCAAAGTCCTTTGTCCTCTAGGCCTCTTATAGCCAGTAAGTTAGGTTAATTTATGAATGAAATCTTAAAAAAAACCTCATTAATGCATTTGTTGAGAAAAAAATTTTTAAAATATTTATTTATTTCATGTATGTGAGTACACTGTCACTGTCTTCAGAAGAGGGCATTGGATCCCTGCTACAGATGGTTGTGAGCCACCATGTGGTTGCTGCGAATTGAACTCAGAACCCCTGGAAGAGCAGCCAGTGCTCTTAACCGCTGAGCTATCTCTCCAGCCCTGTTGAGAAATTTCTTATCTTTTCATTATCTTTTTTTTTCTCAAGTTATAAAATGTACCTTGGATTTCCCTTCATGAAGAGTGGCATCCAGTGCAGGTTCACAAGCCACGAGCTAAGCCAGGACAGACTGGAAACTGAGAGGAGATAAAGCATGAGGGCCTGCCTCACATCCTCACAGCCCTGTGTTATGATAAAACGTGTACACACACCTCTCTCAAACACACCTCTCTCTCACATATGTGCACGTGCATGCACACATGTACACACCCATCTACAGACCTCTCTCACACACACATGCACACACACACCTCTCTCACACACACACACCTCGCATACACTTCTCTTTCACACACACATGTGCATGCACACACATATACACCTTTTTCTCTCACACACACACATACAAACACCTCTCTAACACATACACACCTCTCTCACACACATACACCTCTCACACACACATGTACATGTGTGTGCACATACACACACACTTCACACATACCTCTCTCATACACATATAGATGCTCTCTCTCACACACCCACACCCTCTTCTTTCACAATCATACACACCTCTCTCACATGCACACATGCATGCACACACACCGCTTTCTCTGTCTCACACCTCTCCCTCTCCTCATTTCTCCCCTTCCCTCCCTCCCCCTCTCTCCACACAGACACACACACACACACACACACACACACACACACACACACCTGGCACCTTCCATGTTCTGCAGTGACCTCACCATTGAGGCTAGTGAATTCTGCTTCAGGTACAATGAAGTGTTTTAGGACCTCTGTGGCCGCTCAGGGGTTTCTGAGACAACGCAGACATTGTGTTTAGAACAAGTTGGTTTTCTTTGCAAAAGTAAATAGCATGTGTAAGTGCAGGTTCAAAGTCACAGTGCCACTTACCAAATGTCAGAGGAGTTCCCAGTTTAGACAAGCCATGAGAACAGTAATTGAGAAGTAGACGTGTGTGGCCAGAGGCCTCACAGATCATCCTGGAGAAAGCTGAGGAGAGATGACACTTCGAGTAGAGAGAACAGTTTGTCTTAAGAGGGGCAGAGAAGGGAGCAGGCTTTAAATCACGGGCGATAAGTGGTTACACAGCCCACTGCTGCTGACTAGTCACAGGTCACCCTGCACTAGAACTCAGACAGGATGTTTCTGTCTGTTCCCATCAGTCCTGATGTTCTCTGTCCTGGAGGAAGAGGACAAAATTGCTTCCTCCATCACACCTGGTGAGCTGTCTGAACACTGTAGCAGGGTTGAAACTATGTTTCTCCTGACTGAAAAGAAAAGCAACTGTCACAGTAGCTCTGTGTTCCCTTGGAGATATATGTTTCTGTCCCCTCCCTCCCCCCCCCCCGCAGTCCGTGATTGTAACAAGCCCAACTCTCCTTTCTCATGCCACTGGCCAGGCCACCCTGTTCTGTGGGACAGTAGTAAGGATTATAACTAACTTTGTCCTATTTCTGGCGTTAGTGAAAATGGTTTTAAAATTAGAATGGGCAGGTCATGGAAGCACATGCCTGTAATCTAACTCTTAGGAGACCCTATCTCAAAACTACAAGATAAAATAAAAATTTAAAACTAAACAGGAAACATGAGGTTTATTTATTTTTTTTAAAGATTTATTTATTATTATATGTAAATACACTGTAGCTGTCTTCAGACACTCCAGAAGAGGGCATCAGATCTCATTATGGATGGTTGTAAGCCACCATGTAGTTGCTGGGATTTGAACTCCGGACCTTTGGAAGAGCAGTCAGTGCTCTGACCCACAGAGCCATTTCACCATCCCCATGAGGTTTATTTTTGATAAATACCTTCTTACCTGGTGTGGTGGGTTGAAATCCCTCACTGTCTTGGGTATCTGACACTTGGTCCACAACTGGTAGATTTGTGTGATGAGTCATAGGTGGGGTGGTAATGTGAAAGAGAATGACCCCTAAAGATTCATATTTGAATACTTGGTTTCCAGTTTGGGAGTGTTGGGAAGAGTTAAGGATGTGGCCTTGTTTGAGGGGGTGTTTCAGAGACTCAGGCCTCCCCAGTAGCTCTCTCTGCTTCCTGCTCACGCTTCAGGATGCATGGTCTCAACTACTGCTCTGGCACTGAGCCTGCTGCTATGCTCCCCATCCTGCCTGCTGCTGTGCTCCCCATCCTGCCTGCTGCTGTGCTCCCCATCCATCCTGCTGCTCTGCTCCCCATCCTGCCTGCTGCTCTGCTCCCCATCCCAGTGATCACGAACCCTAACCCTCTGCAACACTCAGAGCCCTAAGTGAGAAAAACACATTTGCTAAGTTCTGAACCAACCCTGGGCTAAAACTAAGGTCAGCCTGACCCTCCGGTATGCACAGGGCATTTCAGGAACCATAACTCACCTGTCATTGTTCCATATCTCTACCCCCAAGGATCCATGCTCCCCTCTCCAATCAAATAGAAATGCCATGGTGGCACAGCAGTGCCCTATTCTTAGTGAGAATTCATGTCCTATCACCCTTGCTAACAGCCATTGTAGCTATGTCAAGGGCGATGTTATCATTATAAACCCCTGGGTCACTTGGCTTGGGACACCTCTTCAGATTTGTAGTCACAGGAGTGTGTACCCCTGGTCAGCCTGTGTGGCTCAACAAAAACTATAAAGACTTCAAATTCACAAGGAGCTCATTCTGGCCATTTCCTGGGTAAGAACAGCCCGGCTACAAGAGCTCCAGGGTAAATGCTTTCTGTTAGAAGTTGTCTTGGTCATGATGTTTTGCCATGGCAAAAGAAAAGCCACTAGTACACCAGGAAAAGAAGTCCCTTTTAATGTGTGTTTTTAAAGACTTAAAGAAAGAAAGAAAAAAAAAGCCCTACAGGACTGGGATATGACTCAGGGGTAAAGTGCTGAGTCCTGCGTAGCAGGCTAGTCACCAGGGACCAGGGCAATGTCCACGAATTGAGCCTGGGCTGCCCTCTGCTCAGGTGGCCCTGCACACAGTTCCAAAAAACATCTCCAGGAGGGAATGTTCAGTTGGAGGGGGGCTTTCAAGAAGGGAGGGCAGAAGCTCATGTCAACTCCACACTCATAACCCGTGGCAGGACTCTAGCTGTGAGAGACCCCATCCTCCAACCCCCCCATCAGTCCTTTCCATCTGGGGCTGCAGAAGGCTCTGATTACCACCAGTAGGGGGCGCAAGAGGTACAATTGGAAGTCACTATTTCTGATTAGACTCATTTGGGCTAGTGTGTTGGTGACTTTCACACATTGCTGAACATTAATAACATCTGTGTCTGGGGCTGTGGGATCTTTACAAATACTACTATCTGTGGAAAGACTTGAAGAGTCGTTTCACCAGAGCTACACAAAGAGCAAACATGCATAAAAAGGTGCTTAGCATCTTGAATCACTGGGACAATGTAAATCAAAACCAGAGGAGGAAACCCTGACTTGACAGCAGGGTGAGTGGACTAAAAAAGACCAAATGTTGACAGGATAAGTCAGAACTGCCACAATGGCCAACAGTGGGACGTTTGTGGCCAGAGCCAGGGAGCAGGGCCCGAGTGTCCGAAAGGAAGTGGATCAAGACCTGGGGTCCATATTGGCTCATAGCAGGACAAGCATGGCCAGAGCCGGGATACCACAGAGCCTGAGTGTCCAACAGGAAGTGGATCAAGACGTGGGGTCCATAGTGTCACTTCTGTTGGAGGAGCCAGAGTATGAGCTAAGGTATGAACATGTTTATAAAAATTTGGAAAATTAATTAGTCTGTAATGACAGAGGCTCGTGGTTGGTGGAGACTATAGGGAGGCTGGAGAGAGGCAGTGCAAGATGTGACTCAGGGGTTTAAGAAGCCCCATGGGACAATTGAAGTCTTCATTCAAGGTGTGGTGCCATGACATGTGTCAGATGTATCTAGTTGCACACTTTAAAAGTGTACATTGGGGGGGCTGGTGAGATGGCTCAGCGGGTAAGAGCACACAACTGCTCTTCCGAAGGTCCTGAGTTCAAATCCCAGCAACCACATGGTGGCTCACAACCACCTGTAACAAGATCTGACGTCCCCTTCTGGAGTGTCTGAAGACAGCTACAGTATACTTACATAAATAAATGAATAAATAAATAAATCTTTAAAAAAAAAGTGTACATTGTACCTCTTAACTACACTTCAGTAGCATTGTCAAAAATAAAAAATTAGGGTTGTGAGATGGCTCAGTGGGTAAAGGTATCGGTCATCATGTTTGATGACCCGAGATTAGTCCCCAGGAGGAGAGCGATGACTATTGGAAGTTGTCCTCTAACTTCCACATGAACTCACACACACACACACACACACACACACACACCAGCTTAACGACTACACTAGCCATTCAGTTGTTAAACTCGGGACTTGGTGTGGTGATGGTGATTTCTGAGAATTAAACTCTTGGTTATATGTAGCTCCTAAATTATGTGAGGCTCATGCTAATACTCACATCAGCAGTTCAAAGTATGGTTCGATCCTGGGCATTACCACTTGGTTCTTTCAGGGGTCTAAATAGCAGTAGAGTTGATAACTGGTTCACTTGAGGCTGGAAACAGTCAGCCATACACACTGGGTCACCCTCCCTGCATGTCATATATGTGCCTTGATAGGGGCTTCCCGGCTCTGCTCTCTAATGTACAAAATAGGGGTGTCATGGGTTGAATATGCTTGGCCCAGGGAGTGGCACTATTTGGAGGTGTGGCCTTGTTGGAATAGATGTGTCACTGTGGGCATGGACTTTAAGACCCTTATACTAGCTGCCTGGAAGTCAGTATTCTGCTAGCAGCCTTCAGATGAAGATCTAGAACTCTCAGCTCCTCCTGCACCATGTCTGCCTGGATGCTGCCATGTTCCTGCCTTGATGATAATGGACTGAACCTCTGAACCTGTAAGCCAGCCCCAATTAAATGTTGTCCTTGTAAGAGTTGCCTTGGTCATGGTGACTAATCACAGCAGTAAAACCCTAAGACAAGGGGTTAGGCTGAGGTATAGCCCTGTGGCAGAGCAGCCCTTTAGCATGCATGAGGACCTACAGCCTGGCAGGTGCCATCTTCATTTCAGACACAGATACTTCAGGGCTACACCACAGAGAATCCCCAACATCAAGGAGGCAGCCTCAACCAGAGTTTTGGTGGCATGGTGGCTTTCTTCAGAGGTGGAGCCCAAGGTTCCAGTGCCCTAGGCTCTTCCTGGCCCTGTGAGTGACTGACTTTGTTCCCTTGGCTGCCCATTCAGCTTAAAACTGGGAGATAAAAACCATGTTTGTTTCTCTTGTATAACCTAAAAGTGTGTGTGTGTCTAAGCCTCGAGGAAGAAGACTAAATCACAAGATGAGATGCAAGAATCTGAATTTCCCTCAGAAATACTGACCATGGCTTTCTCCTGGAAGAAGTGCAATGAGACTGGATGGAGAGGTTCCCAAGTGACTGGTAAGCCACACCTGTAGCCTGTGAGCCTGTGAGGAAGTGATGGAACTTTGGGCGGTAGGACCTGTAGGTCGCTGGGGTGTGTTTGAAGGCAGCCATGGCTCCCTCCTGTTACGCCTCTCAGCTGCTGCCCTCCATGGAGTTTCTGCCACACCATGGGCTTATAAGCAAGAGCCGTGTGATCATGGACTGAAAGTAAAATCCAGCATGGTTCCATCCATCGTTTAATTGGCTCTGTCTGGATTTTGTCAGTGATGAGACATTAGCGAACACATGAGGCCTCTCGTTACAGTTGTCCAGACCCATGAATGTACAACATGACAGTGAGCCCTTCCAAAAGCCGGACTTTAGTTAGCAATACTGTATTAGGGGCTCATAATGAGAATGGGTGTGCAATGCTAAAGCTAGACACTGCCAGCTTCTCATCAGTGCGACAGAATGCCTGGGGGAATGAAGGAGGAAGCTCAACCTCATAGGTGTCCAGGGGTCTCTCGGCCTTTGGGTGTGGTCTGTGCAGAGTGGAGTATCAAGTGGGGAGAACATCGATCGGAGAGATCATAGCATGGCGAAGCTGCTCACCTGAGGAGGGTAAGGGGCCAGAGCAGGTGTATCTTTTTAGTTACCTAGAGATTTAAATTCTCCAGCTAGGCCCTGCTTCCCAACAACGCCATGGCATTGAGTCCATGAAGGATCCTACCACTACTAGGTCAGAGCCCTGTGAATGCAAAAACCACAGCTCTCACCACAAAGGGGCAAGGCAGCTTCTTCTTCATTTTTTTTGGTTTTTTCAAGACAGGGTTTCTCTGTATAGTCGTGGCTGTCCTGGAACTCACTTTGTAGACCAGGCTGGCCTCTAACTCAGAAATCCGCCTGCCTCTGCCTCCCAAGTACTGGGATTAAAGGCGTGAGCCACCATGCCCGGCTAAGGCAGCATCTTCTTGAGCCAAATGTAAGTGTTGGTATCCCAGGAACACAGACTCGGGGCACCTGAAAGACATATTCTGCTTTGGGAATGGCTAGAAGAGATTTTATTAGTTACAAAGGAAGTCATAAATCCAAGCAAATGGTAGGGATCACAGGTAGGCGGGGTATGAGGGGGTGGTACAGCAAATGGAGAAAATTGCTGTCTACTATAGGCCTCTGATGCTATCTGATGGCGCTCTTAGTTTTGGGATTGGTGGAAGCTAGCAGCATGCTAAGAATTCACTTGAAAAGTTTTGAAAGTCACAAGGTTGTTAGGTCAGACACAGGAGTGGCTTTCAGAGGGACTAAAATAGTCCGAGAGATAATCTAGCTCTGTTCTGCAACATTTTAACTCTTTGCGAGCAGAGGTTCAGCCATGAAATAGTTAGAGAGATAATCTAGCTCTGTTCTGTAACATTGTAACTCTCTGTGAGCAGAGGCTCAGTCATGTGTCCCTGGGGACAGGAGTGCTATTCTTTTTTCTCGGAACTTCAGTTCCCAGTTTACCCAGGATTTAATCACCTCCCAGTGATGTGTTATCGGCCACGGAGTTCCCTCTGCATGGTCTTGGTCTCACCTAGAAAAGAACTCTAAAAGCAGATCCAGAAGGGAACATGAAGAGTCAGAGAGAAATGGGTGTCCTGGGATCTATCACTGAGGTGTCTGAGGGAGGAGATGGAGGGGAAGGCCTGAGAGAGCCATATTGTGGGTAGAGGACAATCGGAAATCAGAACTATGGCTTTCGTACTTCGTAGATTTATTAAATGAACTCGTAACAGGTCTTGACTTGAAGGAGGCACTCTGTGTGTAGCTGTGTGTGGCCTACATTCCAGATAGGTTAAGATAAGAAGGAACTGTGGACACAGCCTATGGTGCCCATTGTTGTGAGTTTACTGGCCAGCTTTGTTAGATTTGGGTGGGGAAGGAATAGCTAACCACAGTTCCATGAACCTTTACCCTTAGCTTTGTAGACAGCTTAGAGCCCTCCTCATCAGTTGAACTTTAACCTTACATAGCCTGTGGCTCTTTACCACCTACTGAAAGGCCAGTCCTGGTTCCTTTTGACTTAACCACAATAGCATTTGAGATCTGTACCCATTAGAAACTGGAACTCTCTACTTTCCAAGGAATTGCTGAGGGAGGACCCATGTGCCATTTGCTTCAGAGGAAGCTGATGCATTGATATTCCTGGGAATACGATGGCTTCCAAGGGCTCTTACATCGGCTTTCTTCCTGCCCCTATTATCCCATCTCTTGGATCTACCAACTGAGGACTGAGTTTCCAACACAGGAGTTTTGTGGGGAAATTTGATACAAACCTTAGGAAGTTTCAGGACAGGTTCGTCTCCCCATCCTGGACAGCGTTTCTCTGTGTAGCCCTGGCTGTCCTGGAACTTGCTTTGTAGACCAGGCTGCACACAGAAATCAGCCTGCCTCTGCCTCCCTAATGCTGGGATCAAAGGTGGGTGCCACCACCTGCCCAGCTGCCCAGGTTTTCTTTAAACTCAAAGTTCTAAAGGATGCTCCTGGATTTTAAAAACTTTCCTTTTTCCTGGGTGTGGTGGCCCACGCCTTTAATCCCAGCACTTGGGAGGCAAAGGCAGGTGGATTTCTGAGTTCAAGGCCCAGCCTGGTCTACAGAGTGAGTTCTTGGACAGCCAGGGCTACACAGAGAAACCCTGCCTCAAAAAACAAACAAACAAAAAAACCAACCACGTTCCTCTTTGGTTTGAGGCTTTAAACTTGCAAGTTTCAGAGGCAGTTTCACTACACAGCAGAGACTGATCTTGAACTCAGGAACCTCTTGCTTCAGTCTCCCAAGTGCTTATATTATATATAAGTATCATATATGTGCTAGCATGGTAGCATTCCTTCTAGGCTCTGCCCAACAGTTACCTAGGAACAGCCAGGTAGGCCTAGCTTGCCAGAAAAGGAACAGTTTGGCCTCTCTTTGCTCTCTGTCCCTTTTCTCTCTTTGACTCCTTTCTCCCTCTCTCCCCTTCCCCTACCCCTCTCCACGTGTTTCCAGCTGGCTGGCCTCTTTCCTTTCCTTCCCTGCCCTCCCCCCCCCTTTGTCCTTCTCTGTCCCTTCATTTTCTCTGCCTCTACTCCCTTCCCTTCTCATGCCCCCAAATAAACTCTATTCTATACTAGACATGTGACTGGCTAGTACCTCAGGGGGGAGGAATGCCTCAGCATGCCCCCCCNCCCCGCCAAGGCACCCCCTCCCACCACACCATACTGCACTCCACAAAACATATCATTAGTTATACAAAACATCTCCATATGATACTGTGCTCTCCTGAACAAAATGTGTCTTGCAATCCCCATCCTCTCCCCAGCATATCCTATGCATAAACTACGAACCCATCATTTGTTATCCGTATGTGCTCGTATAGAAATAACTATTGCCTTTAAATTATAATTGATGCACATCTGTGGTAGGAAATAAAAGCAAAACCAGATAGGCCAACTCTTACTCCACACCCACAGGGCAGCCATCCGCTCGCTCAGTACTCCTCCAGTCATTTTCTATGCACCTACTTTTGTTTTGTTTTGACAGGGTTTCTCTGTGTATCCCTAGCTGTCCTGGAACTCACTCTGTAGACCCTGCTGGCCTTGAACTCAGAAATCTCTCTGCCTCTGCCTCTGCCCCCCAACCCCAGAGTTCTGGGATTAAAAGAATAAGCCAGGACACCTGGCTTTCATGTTGTTTTATTTGTAAGTGTTTGGTTTTCCTTGTTTTCTGTTTAACTACATCTCCATTGGGAGAACCTCTCTCAGCTGTTTTATCATGAAATTAGGATGTTTCACCTATGAGAAAATTAGAAGAATTCAACACCAGAAGATCCTCGAAGGGAGAGAGGGGTAGGGACTCTTGCCACCCCCTGACCTAGTTTAAACGTTTACACAGAACCCATACATTTCTCTCTCTCTCTCTCTCTCTCTCTCTCTCTCTCTCTCTCTCTCTCTCTCTCTCTCTCTTTCTCTCTCTTTGCCTCTGGGGACTTGTCGTCTGGTTACTCCTCCAGCCTGGTCCTGTAACTTTCATACAAGAAGCCCTTAATAAATTGGAAGTAACTTAAATTTCCCTGGGAGGACGTGCGGCGGGGCGGGCGGCTAGCAGAAGCCTGGGGCTTAGAGGGAGCTGTTTTCCAGCGCTGGTGAGCCTTCCACGCCCCAGAATGTACTCTCCCACCGCATTCCCTAGAGCACTGATCCTCAATTCTCAGGCAGGGTGCTTGAGGCGCAGCCATCTCGCCTCAGTGGAATCTCACACCTGCAGAGGGAGAAGCCACTAGGAGAGTCGTCTCCTCTTTATGTAAACAGGACCTGGGGGACTTTACCCAGCCCCAAATATCTCCTCCGCCTCCCTGTATGCTTGTGCCGCTGGAGGAAGATTTTGAACGTGTTTCAAGGGTTCTCTGTTATAGGAGAAAGGGAAGCTGTTTTCTAACAGTCACTGCAAATGCAAAGTCAAGTTTGCCCTTCAAGGTTTCTTGCAGAAGTAAAAAGCAAACCTAGCAGGTATCTCCCGGTTTCCCTGACCCCTCCACGTCCTCCCTTAAATCTTAGCCGACTTCCAAGAGGCTTTCCCAGCCAGACAAACTCTCCACCGGTGTGGGTGCAACCAAGGTGCACCGAGAGGAGCGCCGGGCACGGGCTGGGAAGCGAAATAGAGCCAAGGGAGCCTGTGACCAGACAAACACCAGGTCCTGGGCCTCTCCGCGGCTACCCCGGCTTTTGGAGGAATTGGAGAGTCCGAAGGAAGGCGCTTGGAACTTTCACCTCGTTCCCAGGTCCTAGGCTCCAAACTTGGCGACACACAAGCTTTCTAAGGGTGGGGGCTAAGCGGTACTGTGGTCCTGCTAGAATCGGGGGTGCGGGGAGAGGGGGGCAGGCGTGGGTTAGGCCAGTGGAGAGGGGTTCCAGGAAAAGACTGGCTGGGCTGGAGAAGGGCTTGGAGGAGAAGGTATGGGAAGGAGCTGGGGCGGGAGGTCGGGGCCAGAGCTCTGAGAAGGGCAGAAAAATAAAGAAGGAATGGAGTTTGGGATTTCAGGGACGGACGTAGGAGGGTCCTTGAGGGAAGGGGAATGGGAAAGAATGGGGAGGGGTGGGCGTGGGGCTGAGATCTAGCAGGCGGAAAAAGGGAATTTGGGGAAGGAGAGATTGGGAGGAATAGGAGCGTGGCAGGGGTGATGGGGAGTGTGGAAGTGGCTTGGGAGAAGACTAGGGGCGGGACCTGGGCGGACCAGGGGGCGTGGGGTGGGCGTGGTGGCCGGGCGCCCACGTGGTCGCCGGGCTGAGTTCACACTCGGGTACAGAGCTGTGGCGCGCTTCCTCTTTGGCACTTCAGCGAGTTCGGATCTCAGGCCAGGGCCTCTAGAGTTAGGGGTCCCTGGAGGCCAGGGTCCGCGTTCCCTGGCATCCTGGGCGGGTGACCGAGAAGCGCAGTGGTCATCTCCTCCGCGGCTATGCGGAAGCCGGATGGGAAGATCGTACTACTGGGGGACATGAACGTGGGTAAAACGTCGCTGCTGCAGCGCTACATGGAGCGTCGCTTCCCGGACACGGTCAGCACCGTAGGCGGCGCCTTCTACCTGAAGCAGTGGCGTTCCTTTAACATCTCCATATGGGACACCGCAGGTGAGGGCGGCGCCGCCCGGACAGGCGGTCTTCGGGGCTTCGCGGGGTCGAGGAGTCGTCTGTGGGCAGACGCGGGGTCTCCACCTTGGGCTGTGACATTCATTGCACCTCTGTCCCCACTTGCCTTGCTTTGCCGTTTGAGAAAATCTCCAATTCAGCAGCACTCTGTGCGTCTCCACGAAGATCCAGGTTACCCTGGGAGGGATCCCCTGATCAGTACGACTCCCGCATCTTAGGAGCTTTAGTGTACCCCGTCACGGTGCCCTTCTTTGGTGTACAAAGCAGCCTTGGGAATTGAGCAGCGCTGCTATTACCGACCCCTTTATGAACGAGGAAACCGAGACAGAGAGCGTTGGATCACTTTGCTGGATGTAAGGCGACTGGGAAGTAGAGTTGGAATCGCCCAGCCTTCCCCGACTCACGGTTATTTACCCAGTGCCGGGTCTTGGCTGGTGCGCAAGTCACGTGAGTGGAATAGCTTCCTGTACTGGCATTTTTAAGATAGGTAGTGAATTATTTTTAGTGCGTGTACAACTTCGTCTTGGACTTTCCCGATTAGTTTGTTTCTGTCTTCTTCCTTTTCCATGATAAAGACATAAGATACTTTAAATGAAATAAACAAACCCGGAAATAGTATGGTATAGTTTCAGGGAGAGAGGTTTCCAATGTCTGAAACTGACGTTTTATGTTGTGTAAAGAGTGATGTACTCAGATGTCTTGCTCCTAATCCCCGACTCCTTACCTTGCGCGTATCCGTCTGTTGGATATGTAATACATTCTGATTTAAACTGAGTTAGTGAAGGTCTGAGGAGCTTTCCCTCCCTCCTTCGTCTTCCCAGTTCCTTACTTAGCCAGCCACCATGGGAAAGTAAGTGATTTCCACTTCCTCATCTTTCCTTTGACTCTGGTCTTTACTCCCCGTTGCAGGCAGAGCCTCCGAGTTTTCTCGGGCTGTCCACCTGCCTCCCACTGAGCACCCATGAATGCAATTTCCCAGAGCCAAGACCAGTCAGACCCTGGACTCCTTCCCCAGCCTCGGACAGAACTCCCCCTCCATGCTTGGCTTACATGGCTTGCCTGCGGCTCTGGGTTTGTAAGAGGAGAAAGCAGAATTGATCAGCTTTCCCCCCATACCTCTCAGTGTTTCTGGACTAGTGTGGCAGATACAGCACAGGGGAACTGTGTCCCCGCAGGGCACGAAGTAGCTGTTTCAATTTGATGGGTGGAGCCACTTTCTTCGTCAAGGCTGAGGATATGATGAATCCGGAATCTTGGTCAGCAGAGGATTTTGTAACACCGCTGATGTGCTGTCCCCTTGCTGATTCCCTTCGTGGGGGCGGTAGCAGCTCAACTCATTTCCCGGCCTCCTCGGCTGCTTTTGTGTTCCTGGAAGCCTAAGTGTGAAGGCAGATGCCTGGAGCCGGGCCGGGCCATGCCGGGTGGCCAGGCCCCTTCTCCACATTCCTGATGTCTGTGTACACATGCTCAGGGGAACAAGGTACAGAGTCAACAGTGGTCCATATCACCAACTCTGTGCCTGCTTTGCTGGTGACTTCTGGGCAGCCAGTCACCTGGAGGGAGCAGAGAAAGAGGGGTTAATATTGTTCAGGATTCTGTGTGGAACACCTACCCTAAAGGGTTACCTTTCCCGCCTTGCGCACTGTTTAAAATCCCTGCCCTCTCCCGGATTGACCCTTTAGCATAGCAGACCAAAACCAGCTTGCCGTGACAGGCAGGTTGGGGGAGGGGTGGCGGGTACACATCTGTGAGGGCTTTGGGACATGCAGTAGTCAGAGCCCTAGAACTTGGTCAGATTGTGTTTGACTCTTGACAAAGTCAAAGCTGAATGCTTAGCACCTGGAGCGTGCTGGGTGTGGCTGGGTGTGGAAGGAGATGCTTGCTGGCTTTTTAGGCATCTTATCTATACCTCTTGGTGCAGTATCCCGGTGGCAGGCAAGTGGGGTACAGGCATGCCTCCCCCCATTATGCTGTGGTTGCTTACACCCCTTTCTAAAGTTCCCTGAGAGAGGGGGCACTCGCAGGTCATGGCTGATCAGAGCTGCCAACAGGATGGTGATGTAACCTGCTATTAGCAAATAGATGCTAATAAGCATCATCTCTGTGCTAAGTTCTACTTCCTGGGCCCAGACCTGTGCACAGCGGTGGACTGAACAGGCCTAACAATGGCCACTTTGGGGCACTCAGCTGTGCCTCCTTGCAAAGGTTGTCCCAGCTGGGCTTGTTGACTGTTGACATGCCTTTGTATAGGGGTGGGGGTGGGGGAGGGGTGGGGGCCAAGTATCAGCCTGCCTCTGGTGGTGGGGGCTGGGGTTCTTGGAACAGAGCAAGTGGCTTTGGCTTGTGGGAGGGTCAGGGGATGCAGGTGTTTGGGAGTGAAAGAGTGGCTCCCTCCCCAGAAGCCTGGATTGAGAATCCTGTCCTCCAGGAGCACTCCTGGTTCTGAGGTTAGCAGTCTTGGTTTTATCCTCTCCCTAGGCTATCCTTGTAAGACTTTTTAGGTGCCCTGTAGACAGGGATGGGAGGTACCAGCATCCGCTTCAGCACCCCCCTCCCCCGAGGGCAGGCTTCTTGTATTTTCCCCTTTGTTACAGGGTGAAGTCTGCCATATGCTGTCATAGGTACTTCGGAATCTCCCAAACATCAGGCTGTGTGGGCACCTTTTGTACCTCGGTAAAGACTATTTTGAAGGGCAACGTGATTTCCTCAGAGCCGGAGGCTTTTGTAACTTAAAAGTTCCGTCACCGCTGGGCAGGGCATCCTGACTTTAAGACTCAGAGGGCTTTGTGTCTCATCTTTGTTCACAGGCTTTCTCTCTCATCCAGTACATATGCGGAGAAATGGAAGCCACAGGTTCCAGGAAGCTAGGAGAAGTTCCATGTGTTTGCTTTTTGAAAATTAGAGGTGCATTTGCCGCACGCATTTTGTGGAATGCTCAAAAACTATTAGAATTTTTTAAAAAAAAAACTTTATTATGCATGTGGGTTTTTTTTTTCTTTGTGTGCGTGCACGTGTGTTGTAGACAGGCACATGCATGCCCACCTGCATGCCACAGTGTCATACGCAGGTCAGAGGACAGTTTTGTGGTGGTGTTTTTCTCCTTCCACCGTGTCCTCTGGGGACAGAGCACAGATCATTAGCCTTGCTCACCCTCAGCCATCTTGCCAGCCCCAGATTATTAGAATTTTACTGAAAACCTTTGAACCTGGAAACTTTCTAAGTGGGACATTTTCTTAGAAAACTACTGGCCTAAGCGGAATTAAATTATCAGACCTGAAATGTGGCTCCTCTGGGTGTTGTATGTCATACTCAGCAGAGTCACAGTGTTACCGGGTCACAAGGAGTGTGTGGCACTGTCACTGAATTTGCCTAGCTAAGGTTCCGAGTTTTGTGGATCGGCTTTCTTCTTTGGTTAGATTACTTTATGGGCATGACTATTTTGTCTGCGTGCAGTCTGCGTACCTTGTGTGTGTGCTGTGCCCACAGAACTCAGCAGAGGGCATGGAGACTGGCATTACAGACCCTTGAAAGCCACCACACAGGTGCTGGGAACTGAATACAAGTCATATGGAAGAGCAGCCGGTGCTTTTAATCTCTGAGCCATTCTTCCAGCCCCTTCCATATTTAGCTTTAAAAGTGTTTAACCTTATCATCCATGCTCACAGACATAAATAGCCTCTTGTGCAAGTAAGTAGCTTCCACAGACTGGAAGTGAATGCCCTTGGGTGAATAAGGTGGGTGTCTGTGATGTGTGCCTGTGTGTGGGGGGTGCATTTTAGCTCCTGTCAGCATCTGGGATCCTTTGCCTTCCTCCCTATAATCTTCCGAGGCACAACATGACATCTCTCCCGGGAGGCCTCTTTCCCTTCGAATGTGCCCTAATCACTCTCCCTCCTTGCCATTCAAGGGCCCTGGCAAGCTGCAGCCTGATTCTGGTCTGCAGGGAGTTTACACACTGAGGAAATGGCTGAGGTGGAGCATAAGCCTGGGGAACTACCCCAGGGTTTGTGGAATGAATCACCATGCCCCTCTATGCTCTTCCCAGACTGACATCATTCTGAAGAGAGTGGGAACAAGAGCTGCTCCAGATGTGTGTCCGTGTCACCTGTGCTAGTGCACATACCACACTGTGTAATGTGCGTGTCGAGTATGGGAGCTGGTTGGGCACAGCAGGATACTAAGGTGCTAAATTAAAAACCGTCCCACCTTAAAGCTTCTTGTCACACAACTCACTGGAGGAATGTGTCAAACACCTCAGCACTCTTCTCTCATCGCATGCTCTTCCCAATCACGCTCATTTTTGAGTGGCTGGAGTCTTCAGTGCCACGCTGTGCATGGCCATGGGGACAGGCTACCTCCTTGTGCTATAGAGGTCCCCAGCCCTGCAGCCAACTCCTGGTGCATGGGGTCCTGGAGACAGAGGCACATTTTCTTAGTCCTGTGCCAAAGTTCAGGACATGTTGCTAGTAAGGACCTGGCCTGGCGAGGCTGATGCCGGTGAGGCACAAAGTGCTGTGTCCCAGAGATCAGATGCCGGAGGGCGGGAGGGTCACAGTGTGGAGGGTGTGATGTGCCTCAGTAAAACAGCAGCTGGAGGACTTTGTAACTGCTCCGGAGGTCGAGGGATCACTGCTTTCCTGGAATGACTTTTCACTTCCTGGACACAGACAGGGAGCTGTCTGTCCCTCACAGCTGCATGTGGACTCTGTGCTGAACTCTGAGGGCGGAGCTTGAGGGTAGCCCAGCCTTCATTGCTAAGTGGGAACAGGTAGCCAGAAGGGGTGAAAGGTTTTCTCTAAGAAAGACCCCATTCAAGATAATGCTAGGAGTGCTCGCCTTAGCAACAAGGCCAGAAAAAAGAAAAGGCATTAACTCTGGAAAGGAAGACACGAAATGGTCCTTGTCTGTAGGCACCATGCGTGTGTGTGTGTGTGTGTGTGTGTGTGTGTGTACAAGGAAAAGTCTAATGGCTGCAAAAACCTGTTAGAGACACATAGTAAACAAACACATAGTAAACACACAGTAAACACACAGTAAAGTTTTAGGACACTTTAGAAATGTAATGAGCACACGGCCCCTCCAGGGTGTGGCTGAAGAGAAGGTTTTTACTGTAGTTGTAAGGAAGAGGCACCTGGAAGAATCCAGAGCAGGAAGAGAAGGTGGTGGACAAAACAGTGAACTGAGAGGAGGGGGTGGGAAGAGGGAAGGAGGGAGGTGAGGGAGAGGAGAATGGGGGGCGGGCAAGAGAGGGAGAAGATGGGGGAGAGGGAGAGAGGCAAGACAGAGGGAGCAGGAAGACAGACAGAGACAGAGAAAGGTGAAGACAGAGGGAAGCAGGAGGACCAAGACAGAGAGAGGGAGAGGGGAAGAGAGCAAGGAGAGCTCTTGGCCTAAAGGGCAGGGAGTTACTGGGAATGAGAGCCCAGGAAAGGCTTGGGGCCAGGTGAGAACTGAGGGGAGCTAAAGGTGCCCAGTGAGCATTGGCCTTGGTGAGTAGTGGCTGTTCCTGGTTGTTGATTGACTGTATCTGGAATGAACCACAGTCCAGAACTGGAAGGCTCGCCAGTGATTCTAATCTGGAGGCTGGGAGACACAAGTTCCTGACCTGGATCTCGGTCGGCATGGAGATCTTGCAGTGTAGTGGCTATGAATTCCAGAAGACTGGGAGTCCTCTGAGTTCAAGGTCATCTGGGATTAAAGGCGTGGTGGCACACACCTTTAATCTGGGCCACACCTTCTGCTGGAGACCTGCTTAAGGTCATTGGAAGAAGGGAGATTTGCTCTCTCCTTCGCCTGCTTGCCCTGTGGGGCTGAGCAACTGCTAGATGCTTGGACTTCCATTCAGAGCTGCTACTGACCACTGTTGGGAGTTGGACTACAGACTGTAGGTCATCAACAAATTCCCTTGCTATATAGAGACTACCCATTGTTCTGTGACTCTAGAGAACCCTGACTAATACAGACAAATACAGTGAGCTAACCGGCACCACTGTTAGCCATTTGTCCCCAGTTTGTTTTGGACCTGACATAAAAGTTGGTGGTATTTCTTTATGACAACAATGAACTGTCTGAAAAGGGAGTTCATAAAGTGGTTGTTTTTTTTAGAATAGCATCAAAAATAAACCAAATATTGGCAACAGATTTAATCAAGGAGGAGAAAGAGCTATGATGTGAGACCGAAGTGTTTCTGACAGAAACTGACGAAGTTAGGAACACAGGACAGGGCTCACGTGTGTGTGACTGTGCATGGTGAGATGATTGCTGAAGTGTCAATATTAAAAACGATCTACAGATTCAATCCCTGTGCTATTTTTTTTCCCCACAAAAGTAAAACAGAATCATCCTGCCCCCAAATTTCCGTAGAACTCCAATGATCAGAATACCAAATCCATCAGACCAAGAACAGTGCTTGGGACTTCACACCAGTCCACTTCAAAGCACACCACAAACAGGAACAAACAAACCTAAACCAGGTGCACCGAGCATGGCAGGGAGCCCAGGATAAACCCATGCCTTGGTGGCCAGTTGATATTTATCGAAAGGCCAGGACATAATGGGGAACGGGCAGGTTCTTTAGTGATGTTGAGAAAACCCGCTGTCCCTGTGCAGGACTAGGAAGCTGGACACTTCTCAAACCTCCTACAAAAGTGTGTAGTCAGGACCCAGGACTGTGTGAGGACGTAGGACAAGTGACTCCACCCTGTTCTGGGGACTTGCATTTTTACCTTTTCTTGTGGTCCTCAAGCAAAACCAGGCAGGGACTTTGCGTGTGTGAGGAGCTGAGTTTGGAAGCTCCCACATGAGAAGCCTGGCATGCCCGTGTGCTCACCTGGAACCCCATGCTGGGGTAAGAGTCGGGGTGGAGGTGACAAAGGGCTCCTGGAGTTTAGCATGGCTGAAAACCAGCAAACTTCAGCTTCAGCGAGAGACCCTGTCTCAGAGCAGTGGAAATCAATGGGGGAAGATGTCTGCGATCCTACACACAAATGAAACAAATAGGAAAATGGCCTTATGAGTTCCTTGCATACGGAGCACTTTGCCATTGGGAGACCACAGCCACATTTGTGCTGGGTGTGCACTGACCACAGTTCCAGACTGCTTGCTGTCTTCATCTTTCCATCTATCAGAGCTGGTGACCTGTTGCTTGCTTAGCAAGCCACATTTTCTACAGAGATTGCAGAACACATTCCAAACTTAATTAATTTCAAATCTGATTAACTCAGGTTAGACATAGTGATACCATTTTTATGAAAGTGCCTCTTACATTCAGAGACTGGAACTTTTGTTGGCCTCACAACCCCGTTAACAATAGGCCTTGAGTGACATCTTGCTGTGTAGTCAGACTGTGGGTCTTGCTGTATGGCTCTGGCTGGCCTGGAACTCACTGTGTGGACCAGGCTGGTCTACAAATTCTCTGAGATCCACCTGCCTCTGCCTGGCGAATGCTGTCCTTGTACCACCACAGCCCTGCCTAGCCTATGGATTCAACCTGCCTTTAGGACAATAGCCAACCTTACCTGTCTTGGATTTCCCACAGAATCTTACTTTTTAAAGCCTAATGCACTGCTAGCTCTTTTGTTTGTTTGTTTGTTTTGTTTTCGTTTTCGTTTTTCAAGGCAGGGGTTCTCTGTGTAGCCCTGGCTGTCCTGGAACTCACTTTGTAGACCAGGCTGGCCTTGAACTCAGAAATCCGCCTGCCTTTGCCTCCTGAGTGCTGGGATTAAAGGCGTGCGCCACCACCGCCCGGCTACAGCTAGCTCTTAAGTTATGTACTATTCAATGCCCCTGGCCTGGCATTATGAATGCGTGCGTGTGCATGTGCGTGTGCGTGCGTGTGTGCGTGTGTGCGTGTGTGTGTGTGTGTGTGTGTGTTTAGACAACCAGAGGGTTTTAAAGCACCTTATACAACAAATATCTGACATAAATGTTGAGCAACACGGATCAACTTGGTAACAGTATTTTTTGCAGTACTGCTTGTTATCTGGGTCAGCTGGGGTCAATAACTCAATCCCTTTGAAAAACGCTCGTAAAGATTTCTGTAAAGCATCGCTCCTTTCCCATGTGATGCTTTCTTAAAAAAATGAACAAACAAACATCAAATGTTTTTAATTGAAGTAGAATTACATCGTCTCCCCCTCCCATGTTCCACCTCTCTCAGGTAGATAGTCTCTTTGTCCTTTATTATATTTGTTACATATATATGTATGCGTCTGCACAAATATACATGAATACAAGCTGCTGGGCCCATCTTGTTGTTTGGGTGTATATGGGTTCAAGGCTGACCACTCTGCACTGGACAACCAACAGGGCTCATCCCCGGGCTAGGCTAATTCTTCTCCCAGAAGTCATGAGTTGCCTGTAGGTCTTTATCCAGTGGTATGTGTGACCCTGGGAAAGTTTCTTCCTTCAGTGCTAATATGCCCATTGAAGTCGCTATTGTTCTGGCCTTGTTTATGCAGCCGGTTCTAGGACAGGCTGTCTCACGGCAGCTTCCTGGTATTCTGGCTCCTAAAAGGATTCTGTCCTCTCTTCTGTGATCTCTTTTAGATGCTGGATTGTGATGTAGGTGCCTCTGCTGGGGGTCAGCTCCCCCGTGATTCTTTGATCCCTGTCCAGCTGTGGTTTTCTGAGATGGTGTTTGCTTGCTATAAAGAGAGTTTTTTTTTTTTTTTTTTTGAGACGGGGTTTCTCTGTGTAGCCCTGGCTGTCCCAGAACTCACTCTGTAGACCAGGCTGGCCTCGAACTCAGAAATCCGCCTGCCTCTGCCTCCCAAGTGCTGGGATTAAAGGCATGCGCCACCATGCCTGGCAAGAGAGATATTTTTTAAGGGAGAGGTTGTAGCTACACTCATAGGTGGGTATAAACTTCAGAATGTAGCAAGGAGTCATGCTGTTCCAGCAAAGGGCTGGCAATAGAGTCGTCTCTAAGGTCCGCGACATCATTCACCCTGGGAAGTGGCTTTGGCTTCTAGTACCAGGCAGGATTTTCCTCCTGTTAAGTCCAATTAGACAGCTGTGGGTTACCCCTCAACCTCGAAGTCTATCATCTCACCATGCTGCTAATGGTCATGGCTCACAGGTGCCGCAGCTGGAAAGTGCCGTTTAATTGCCTCCCCCTGGTGGCAGCTTGCACGGTGTTTTCTGGTGCCATGGAAGCTAGAATAC
This sequence comes from Mus pahari, assembly GCF_900095145.1. Lineage (NCBI taxonomy): Eukaryota > Metazoa > Chordata > Mammalia > Rodentia > Muridae > Mus > Mus pahari. Next base: position 29,965,908 of record NC_034608.1, on the reverse strand, counting down.
AGAGAAGAGGCCTTCAGGTCAGATCCAGTTTGAGTCGTCAAAGTCCTCTGCCCTAAGTGTCTTCAGCAGCAGGGCCGATGCTCAACCCCTGACAGGCAACCAAGGGGTACACTGATGCTCTCTGTATTGTTTTCCGAATCCCTTGGGCTACCCTGATCAATTTGAAAGGAGGTTTCCTGGCACTGCATTTTTGTTGTTGTTGTTGTTGTTGTCGTTGTTAGCTGATGGTTCTTGTGGAAAGCATTATCAGTGCAAGCAGGTGAACTTCCTTTTATATGTTTATACATCTCTCACATGTACATGTATGTGCATGTGTATATGTATGTATATGTATTATACACTTATATGCATATCTTATATGAATTGTATATAATTTTAGGTGTATATAAAATAATATGATGTTTTCTGCACTGTTCAATAAATACAGAACATACATACACGTTAGGGGCAGACGGGATACAGGGAGAGAAAGTGAAAATTCAACCTTAGGCTCCCTCTCTCCATCAAATTAATTCACGGGGGGGTGGGGGTGGGGGTGGAGGAGCGCTGAGTTCTCACTGGTTAGCGGGACTGCAACGCATGCCGGACTTCTGAAGTCATCTTTGTCAGCCAGAGCGTGCTGGCTCCTGACTGGTCAACCTGACACAAGCTGTAGTCGTCTGGACAGGGAATCTTGATTGAGAAAATGCCATCGGATTGGCCTGCAGGCAAGTCTGTGGGGGCAATTTCTTGGTTAATGATTGTGCACAGGACTAGGCCACTGCAGGTGGACTCCCCAGTGCAGGTGGTCCTGAGCTGTATAAAAAAAGCAAGCTGAACAAGCCATGGGGAGAAAGCCAGTAAGCAGTGTCCTCCGTGGTCTCTGAGATCTTGCCTTTAGTCCCCGCCCTGCCCTACCTTCATGATGAGCTGTCATGCAGTTCAGGTGAATTTTAACTCTTTCCTCCCTCAGCTCCTTTTGGACCTGGTATTTATCACAACCGTAGAATGCAAGCTTAGGAGCAGAGGGGAGAGGGACCACACTATCTGTCTTAGCCATGATCATGGCAACTTTTATAGAGGACAACATTTAATTGAGGCTGGCTTTTAGTTTCAGGGGTTCAGTCCATCATCATCATGACGGGAAGCCTGGCAGCATCCAGATAGACACGGTGCTGGAGGAGGAGCTGAGGGTTCTACATCTTGATCTGAAGGCAGCCAGGAGGAGGCACTCCTCTTCTGAACTGGGTGGAGCTTGAGCACTAGGAAATCTCAGCCCACCCAGACAGTGACACCCTTCCTCCAACAGGGCCACACCCATTCCAACAGGCCACACCTCCTAATAGTGCCACTTCCCGTGGGCCAAGTGTTTCTCAAACCACCACACCATCCATTTTTCCTGGGGTTGGTAGCTGTTGGTTTTCCATCTGTTACAGAGTTTGAAGATTGTGGCATAAGAACATTTCCAAATTTCCCATTTTAATCTGTGGGGTGTGTGCAGTTACCTTTGTGCTGTTCGTAATCGTCACTAGCTCCAGTTTCTCCCCCAGAAGCTGGGGGATGAATCCAGGGCCTCGAGCTGGCTCCGGAGGGAGTCATCGTCTACTGAGCTCCACCCTTCACACGCCTTGCCTTCTGGAAAATTTCAGTCTTCTGAAAATGTACTTCTTACTGGCTCCCAATTCTCTCTCCAGCCCCTGGCATGCACGGTCTACCCTCTATCACAATGAATCTGACAGTTTTAGGTGCTTATTTTATTTATTTATTTTTGTTTTTTCGAGACATGGTTTCTCTGTATAACCCTGGCTGTCCTGGAACTCACTTTGTAGACCAGGCTGGTCTTGAACTCAGAAATCCGCCTGCCTCTGCCTCTCGAGTGCTGTGACTAAAGGCGTGCGCCACCACGCCCAGCAGGTGTTTATTTTAAAGTTTTATTTCTGCATGCATCCTGATGTTATATTTTAACATGATAATCAGTTCTAATAAAATGCTCAAATACTCAGTGAATGTGCTTTGCAGGGTCTTGCTAGAGCACAGCCCTCGCACCGTTTAAATGACAGGTGACTGAATGCCTGAACCTCTGTCAAGTTCTCTTTCCCAAGAAAGGGCCGACTAGGTTGCCCCAGGGACGGTACTGGTGGGGAAATGCTTGTATGTTTCTCAGGGGGCTTTGTGAGTTGCAGAAGGGAGTTCTCCCAGTCAGCAAAGACCTTAGCGTTCTGGGATGTCTGCAGAGATGTGTCCCTAATAGAGGCTCTTCTGAATAATGTATTTCAAGAAAACCCCTTCTAGACTCTTCTTAATGTGGTTCATTCTTGTGGTCCAGTCTTGGCTTTGAAGCAAGTTAAAACTTGTTTGAAGCCGACTTTAGCTTCCTGCTTTAATAAGCAGGCTTTGCAAGAGATTGGGTTTTTATTTGTTAATCTCCTCTGAGAATCAGTGGCCAACAAGCCACACGGTGCCTATTGAAGGAAGAGGGGATCCGGAGGGCGGCCCTGTGAGCGCTTTTGTCTCCCAGCTCAACCTGTTATGTAAGTGTATTTTTCCTGGGTGTTGAAGAACCTCTCTTGTCTTTGCATTATTCTGTATTACTTACTGGGTTACCCTCAGTAAACTCGTGCTCGAGCACACAGGGTTCAGGTGACACCGATGAGCTGGGTGACAACACACTGATGTGTTTCACTGAGAAGCATCTCTGATTCAGCTTAGCTGTTCCCACAGCTTGGTAAACGCCGTCCTTGTGAGTCGGATTTAAAGATTTATTTACCTTATGTATATGAGTACACTGTCGCTGTCTTCAGACACACCAGAAGAGGGCGTCAGATCTCATTACAGATGGTCGTGAGCCACCATGTGGTTGCTGGGAACTCAAGTCAGGACCTCTAGAAGAGCAGAGGGTGCTTTTGACCACTGAGCCCTCTCTCCAGCCCCAAGCTTTTCATTCTTTAAGCTTCTCTGGCATTGTGGGTTTGCCTGATCTGTTATTTCTTGAGACTGTGACAGACCAACCTTCTTTTATCATTTTTTGTTTTGTGTGTATGTGCATGTGCGCACGCGAGTGTGCTGTACCGTTGTGGGAGGATGATGTGGGAGGATGATGTGGGGCGTCTTCCCCAGCTATCACCTTCTTTAGATTTTTGAGGCAGGGTCTCTCACTGAACCTGGGGCTCACCAGTTAAGCTAGACGGACCAGCCCGCAAGCCCCAGGGATCAGCCTATCTTTGTTCTCGGTGCCGCCGGGAACACAGAAGCACATTGCCATACGTCGCTTTGTCATCTGGGTTTTAGGTCATCCGAACTCAGGTCTTCCTGCTTGTTGGGCAAGCACTTCACTGACAGAGCCACTCCCGAGGCCACCAGCCTTCTTTTTCCTGACATCTGTTTCCTCAACCTTTCAGAGTAGGACCGGAGGTTGGCAGTGTATGTGGTATGAGCGTCACAGACCTGAACTCTGACTGTAACCTTCGCTACTGCCGATGTGGCCACGGCTCCTGTGACCATGGCCCGGCACTGTTTCCCTGGCTTTAATGCCCTAGGTTCTATGGTTGCCACCCTGGCGTTTACCGTTCAGTCCAGTGCAGGCCAGCTGCACCCTCACAGGCCTCAGGGCAGCTTCTGTCCCCACCGTGCAGCTGGGAGACTTGCTTTGACCCGTAGGTCCTTAGTCTCTTGCACAGCTGTTCAGAGTTAGGCCTCTTTTTCCTTGTGTTTGTCCGGAGTGATAAAGAACCAGACCTGGCTTCTTTATTTCTCAAGATGTCAGAAGAGAGGGCAAAGGTCCTTCCTTCTGGTGGCCTCGGGTCTGGTTTAAGGTTGAGAAACAAAGTCACATGCTGATGTCTCTGGGAATCTCTGTACTTGGGTATGTCTCGTGCTCAGGAAGTGAGCGGCTTTGCTGAGTTGGTTCAGGGGTAGCATTCGGTGCTTTTGTGATGCAAGTCCAGGGTCATGTGATCCATTCTTACCAACTTCTCTTCCTTCATTGAAGTTGGTGATTGTCTTGTCATTTTTTTTTTTTTTTTTTTTTGATTTTCGAGACAGGGTTTCTCTGTGTAGCCCTGGCTGACCTGGAGCTCACTCTGTAGACCAGGCTGGTCTCGAACTCAGAAATCCGCCTGCCTCTGCCTCCCGAGTGCTGGGATTAAAGGCGTGCGCCACCACATTTGGCTCTTGTCTTGGTTTTGAAGGTGGGACAAGGGGTGGCTGACCTGGGAGGAAGGAACACCCCTTGCCCGTCTGACCCCTGTGCACCGAGGAAGGGGAAGCATGGTTGTTGATCGGTTCCTGGTTTCTGATTTCCTGATGCGGGTGAAAGGTGGCGGCCTCCAGTCTAGGCCCGAGTAGCCTAGGGCTGCTTTAGGGAGTTTCACACTGTCTGTGGCTCACCACAATAGAAACTTATTCTCTTGAAATTCTGGAGTTGGATGTCTGAAGTCCAGGTGCCAGTGGCTGGCTTCACCACAGAGCAAAAACCAAATTGTCTCCCTCCTCTGGGGGATCTCCACAGTCCTGTCCCAGAGACCTTGCTATTCCTCTGTGTGTCGGACCCTCCTCCATTTGCATAGCCATAGCTCACAGCCTGCTGAGCACTGGGCGCTGTCCAGTGTGACGTGATCTTAGCTAATCGTCTCCCCCAGAGAGGGTCCCAGGCACAGGGTGGGGATGAGGACTTGAGTTATCTTTTAGGGGCATAGCTGAAGCCACATTAGTGATTGTAGTGTAAATCAATCTATTTTTGGACATGAGTGGTGGTGTTCTGACTTTCTGCTTGCCTTTCAAAATGGAAGTGAAAGTCAGGATTCTGTGGAAGGCTTCTGAGAAGCTGTAGTGTCTTAGGTGCCACTTGCCATCTGGGGCTGAGAACTGTGTGGTCAGATGGACAGACCCCCACCTGACCTGCTCTGGTACCTACCAGAATGCCTGTGCCTAGGCCATGGGGCAGGGTTTCCTGGTCATCCGTGGAGTCTTAGTTGCCCATGACGAGTGGAAGGAAGGATTGTGAGGCTGGGACAGGCAGGACAGCTGGATCCCAGGGGACTGGGATTGCTGGCATCTGTGGCTTGGCTTGTGATGAGGAAAGGGGGAAGATACAGACTTGATTGGGACCCGACTGTGAGGGTTGGGAGGGCCGAAGATGCCCACTTCCCAGCCTCCCTTCCTGTGACGCTGGGGCACGCCCTGGTCCTGGGAACCGGGCACACAGGTGCATGTGGCCTCTGCCTCAGAGAATTTAAGTTCATCTGCACTGCTTAAACACAGCCATGGTCATGTGTGAACTGAACGGTGACAGTGTCACATGGAGCAAAATATACTCTGGTTTAGAAGCGGTGGCCCAGACAAAAGACACGGTCTCAGTAGCTTTCTGTGGACTGTATATTGAAGTGAAGGTAAAAGTTATGTTGGTCAGCAGGGCAGTGGTGGCGCACGCCTTTAATCCCAGCACTTGGGAGGCAGAGGCAGGTGGATTTCTGAGTTCGAGGCCGGCCTGGTCTACAGAGTGAATTCCAGGAAAGCCAGGGCAACACAGAGAAACCCTGTCTCGAAAAACCAAAAACCAAAAACCAAAAAACAAAAAAACCCTGTCTCAAAAAATGTGTTTTGTGTGTGTTTATGCATGCATGTATGTGCACTGCACATGTATATAGATGCTAGAGGTCAACGTCATCTTGCCATTCCCCAAGATGTCATTCACCTTGTTTCTGAGACAGGGACTCTCGCTGACCTGGAACTTACTGAGTTGGCTAGGCTGCTGCCAACATCCTCCTGTCCTCCCCGGCACTCCCTGGCTTTATACCTGAGTTCTGGGATGGGACTCAGGCCTCATGTTTGTGCAGTGAGAACTTCGCTGGCTGAGCCACCATCCCCAGCTCTACCCTTTTAATCCTAAGTGTGGCAGTCAGCAACTCTTGTATGGGGTTGGGGTAGCTTTGCTGTTGTTATTGGATGGTGCTGGTCATCCGGTGATTAAAAATAACAGGAACCATTAAAAAAACCAACCCTTCATTGCTTCCCATGTTTAACCATAGTGGGCAGGAAGGAATGAGCCAGTGTTAATTATTGAGGTTGAAATGGTCAGAGGAGCCTGGAGATGGAGGGGACCAAAAGACGGCGGAGAGCATCTTGGGATGGGCAAGGTTTCATGGACAGATGGCTCAGGCAGGTCCTGCTGGGGAAGGGGAGGGTTTGGCTGTAGAGGGCAATGGGACAGGGGTGGGGAGTGGAGGGAGGGTTAGGCTACAAAGGGGCAGTGGGGAAAGTTTGAGGCTAGGCTGGAAAGGAGCAATGGGAGGGGCATTGGATGCCAGGTGAGAGATGTAGCCGTTGGCCTTGGAGTGGGGGTTCACAGGGTGACACAGGAGGTCATGGAGTGAGGGGTTGAGTGACTTGGCTGTGTTAAGTGTCACATCCACATGGCCATCCAGGTCTGGCCTTTGGGACTCACAGGCCCGGCGCTGAGAGTGAGCTGCTCCCCTGGAAAGGCCCTCTGGGTAGAGAGCGATGGATTAAGGCCTGGAACCAGGGCTGTCTCCCAGCTTGGGAACCTGCTGATCTGGTCCTTGGGGAGATGGCCTGGAGGTCCGGTTTTGATGGTTTCCTGATGACTGTCCGGCAGGCAGTGCTGACACAGGGCCACCAAGGACCTTGCCTGTGTCTGCCTGACACTTCAGTGATCTGGCACCCAGCCCCAGCTGAAAACCACATCCCCGATGGCAGCAGGGCAGAGAAAGCTGGGATTCCTGCTGCTGGTGACCTGGAGAGCGTTGGGCTCTGGAGACAACTGTGACAGAGACTGCAGATGAGTGGAATCAAATTGCAGGCTCTTTCCTCTCAGCTGCAGAGGCTGGGGGACTGAACCAGTGACCGACCTTCCTAATGCCGTGACTCTTTAACACAGTTCCTCGTGTTGTGGTGTCCTACAACCATAAAATCATCTTTGTTAGCCGGACATGGTGGCTCACGCCTTTAATCCCAGCACTTGGGAAGCAGAGGCAGGCGGATTTCTGAGTTCGAGGCCAGCCTGGTCTACAAAGTGAGTTCCAGGACAGCCAGGGCTATACAGAGAAACCCTGTCTNGAAAAACCAAAAAAAAAAAAAAAAGCACTTTTTTTTGTTTCCTTTAATGCTAATCTACTGGGGATATTTTTTATCTCCTTGCATTTCACTCAAAACAAAGATGGAGTTCATAATCTAGTGGGCAAAGAATGTTCGTATGGTAAGGGTAAAAAAAAAAAAAAAAAAAAGAGCCATCTTTGTTGCCATTTCATGTTGCTACTGCTGTGAATCATAATGTAAGTATCTATGTTTTCCAATGGTCTCAGATGACCCCTGTGAAAGGGCCATTTGACTTCCAAAAGAATTGTAACCCATAGGTTGAGAACTGCTGGTGTAGACCAGCGGCTGAGTCACTCCAGTCTTCGTCTCCAGGGTCATGGGGTCTTCTCTTCTGTGTGTGTCTTCTGTGGACACTTGTAATAGGACTTAGGGCTGTTGGGATAATTCAGAAAACTTTTTAGACCCTAACTTTATTTCCCAATAAGATTCTCTACATGGGTTCTGGGGATGAGGGTGGAGACACATCTTTGGATTTATGACGTAGAAAATTCCCTTTCTCAGGACATGTGCTTAAAGGATAAGAAAAGAGGAGGAAGTCACTGAAAAACCCAGCAAATAGCTCGGATTTCAGATTCCTTGTCTATTTCCATCACCCCAGACCCCTTCAGCTGTGAAGTGTGGTCCCAGACTTGAGGCTGGCTGCTGATCCTGTGAGCCCCGCCTTTCCTCTCTGGGCCCTCTTGTTGAACTCTGAAGGCGGAACCAGTGTTGGGCAGCTGCCAGGCCGGTGGCTCCTCACACTTTGAAGGCTGAGGGGGGTCTGTGTGTGCTGCAGGGGATTTCCAGTATTGGATTTCCAGTAGAAACCACCAGCTAGGTCAGCAGGTCAGGAAGAGACTGCCAATGGGGAACTGGTTGCGGGGGGGGGGGGGGGGGATTGATCTTTGCCACTCTTGTATCGCTGTGAAGGGACACAATGACCAAGGAAACTCTAATGAAAGGAAGCATTGAATTAGGGCTTGCTTACGTCATCAGAGGTTTAGTCTATTATCATTATGGCAGTGAGAGGGCATGGTGGCACACAGGCATGCATGTTGTTGGAGCAGTAATGTCAGATGGGCTGTCCTACCTCAGGCAGTGCATGCCGAGTGTGGAGATATTACATCCTGGCCACAGGAAGAGAAAGAGACACAGCAGGCCTGGTGGGGGCTTTTGAAATATCAAAGCTCACCTCCCTGGACAAGCATCCTCCAAGTAGGCCACAGCTTCGGGTTCTTTTAATCCTTCTAATCCTTTTAAACAGCTCCACTCCCTGGTGACTAGGCACTTAAATATATAACACCGTGGGGGCCATTCTCATCATCACAGGGCAGAGAGCCACTTCCGGTGTTTGAAAGTACATAGCATTGTGGGGCATCAGATCAGGTGTATGTGGGTCTAGTCACCCTGGAAACTACAGCTCTCTGAGGCTGTGCCTCGTGTGTGTGTGTGTGTGTGTGTTCGGAATGGACCTTGATGGGTGACCTAGAGATGATGTACCAGAAAGTCGGGCTGCTGAGACCACTTATACTTCATGGGGAACCTCACAGTTAAACACACCTTTTATCCTGAGCAACAGGTCTTATGAAGCCAAAGCATCATTCTCGTAGTAGTGGGGCCTTCTTCCCTCAGGGAATAGCTCAGGTTGCGATCCAAAGAGATGCCTGGATTTCTGTCTGGGTGCTGGGAACTTCCTAAGGGATTCCTGAACCAGATTACTAAGTTACAGAAGGTCCCAGCTTATCTGAGACACTGTCAGGAACAGTCAGACAATGTTGGACCAGACTCTGGCTCGTGGTCTGTCTGAGGTAGCTTGTGCCATGATGTCATCGGTGGTACTATTTGTTTGGTTGTTTTATGAGACAGGATCTTTTTTTTACAAAGTCCTGGCTCTCCTGAGCTCACTATATAGACCAGGCTGGCCTTGAGCTCACAGAGATCAACCCACATACTGAAGTGCTTGTGAATCCTCCTGCGTGCTGAGAGTAAGGTGTGCGCGATCACATCTTCGATATTATTCCCTGAGAGAAGCCCTGGTGTATGAAAGAGTCTCAGATAAAGCCTGTTGGTGTTTACTAAGGGCCTGTGGCTTACTACTCCACACTCTGTCTACTACCTGAGGTGGGGACAGTGGGTGGGTCCTCAGGCAGCCCATCTCATGAACCCATGGCAGTAGCTCTCAACCTTCCTAATTCTGTGACCCTTTAATATGGTTCCTTACCTTGTGGTGACCCCAATCATAAAATTATTTGTGTTGCTACTTCATAACTATAATTTTGTTACAGTTGTGAATCATAACGTAAACACCTGTGTTTTCTGATGGTCTTGGTGACCCCTGTGAAAGGGCGGTTCAATCTCAAAGGTGTTGAGACCCACAGGTTGAGAACCACTGACCCAGGGAGCCATGTGGCCCATTTTTCCTTGTTGCATGAAGAGTTCATTATTTGGCTTTGCAAACATTCCTGGAGAGCTGTGACTTCCATCGGGCATCCCAGCGTCAGACACTTTAGGAACGCTCTAGATCTTGTGAACTGAAGGAAGTTTATGGCTGGCTGTAAATGTTTAAAATTCACTGGACTTCATGAAGTGGAACTCAATAACTTTTCTTGTAGCACTTGTGGGTTGAGCTTGAAAACCCTGGGGTAATCATAATTTCATGAAAACAGAAAGTATACAGGAAGGCACATTACAGCTTGACCCAGGCTGGGCCACTCGGGCCTCCAAGGCTGGGCTCATGGCTCTGACCTATGTCCTCGTTCCCATCTCTGTTTTCAAGGCTCTTTGGCATCTCCTGTTTACACCATTACAGGGATTCTGCCAGCTTCCAGCTGAGAGGCTCTGGGGATGCATGAGCTTGCTTGACAAAACTCCCCCTTTCTCTGGGCTTGCCCCAAGCTTATAGAAGTGTTCTGAGTCTCGTCTCACGTTTCAGCAGCTACTTAAAAAAAAAAATGTGGGCTGGAGAGATGGCTCAGTGGTTAAGAGCATTGACTGCTCTTCCAAAGGTCCTGAGTTCAAATCCCAGCAACCACATGATGGCTCACAACCATCCGTAACGAGATCTGAGACCCTCTTCCGGGGTGTCTGAAGACAGCTACACTGTACTTACATATAATAAATAAATAAATAAATAAATAAATAAATAAATCTTTAAAAAAAAATGTGTTTATTTTCTCTGGTTCTGGGTAATGGAACCCAGAGGAGTGCCTCAATTCTGGCTAGACATTGTATCTATCTCCTGATCCATGTAGATCTAGGGTTGGAGCATCGGCAGTTTTGAAAGTGCCACCCCCTATGCCCCACTCATTGAGAGTATGCAAGCAGGGTTATCTGTGGTTTCTGAAGGACAAACCAACCCATTCAGTGATATGGAACATGGAAGTAAAATTCACAGATGTTTGGACTCAAAAACTGGCTGTAGGGACTAGGAAGCGTGGCAGAGTGGCTGGGTTGTTTACAGAGCCCTGAGAGCGGACCGGGTTACTGCAGGGCATTTCCCCAGGTTTGCCCCTGGGCCTTTTTTTTAACCCTTTTTTTAAACCTTGAATCGGAGAAGCACCAGCATTGGGGAGAAAGCCATTCTTAAGAACTAGGGAGACTCAGGGCATTGGTCAGCTACCCCGGTGACCAGCCAGCCACAGAGATAGTTTGCAGATGTATATGTGAGAGAGTAGAGCCTGAATGTGTGTGGCACTCGGTGAGGAGTGAGGGGGAGGAGTCAAACTCAAGATGTATTGATCCCATGCGAGGTACAGTGCTAAGCTGTTTACCAGGTTTTCTCAACCACCCCTCCCAGGTGCTGCCACATTTCAGCAGCAGGGAAAGTTACACTGAGAGGCTTGCCCGGCTGGTGCACAGGCACGTTCTGTGTCAATTTTGGAATCCCCGGGAAGTAGTCAAAATGTTGGTCGCCAGTGCCAGTGTTTGGGGAGGAAGCCATAACACATTGCCTGTGTTAGCTCAATTCTCAAGGAAGCCAAGCGGCTTGGCTAGGGACCCAGGAATCCAGTGGGAAGGAGACAGGGAGGGGGGATGACATGCCCTTGTCTTACCAGGGGGGAGGGGTGTCGGGGGAGGGCCTCGGGACCTGCTCAAGCCTGCCTGACCGTGTGCAAGTTCCAGAACACAGATGAGGAATGTGACATAGGAAGGCAAAGCTGAGTTTGGAAAACCCAGGAAGGTAGAAAGACACCTTGCCTACCAGCTTCTCTGCCTTGTCTCAGTGCCTGGGTCTCCTGCATGGTACCCGTTCCCTTCATCTGGGACCATCTCGCAATGGACGCTGCCCACATGGGTGCCACCTGTGAGTCCTGTTAGCCACCGGGAGAGCTAGAGATCTGAGCGTGAGAACTAGCCTGGAAGCTCTTCATCTGATTTGCTGCTGCTGCTGAGCCCTCTCTCTGCTGCCTTCGGAGTTCTCTGTCTCATGTCTCCTATGTCCTTCAGTGTTTGCAACCTTCGTTTTATATAACTACTATTTGCTTCCCAAAGGCAAATCCTATTTTTTTCAGGACAGGGTCTCGCAGTGTAGCCCAGGTTAGCCTATAACTGGCAAACCGCCTATTCCAGTTCTCCGAGTGCTGGACTGCAGCTTTGTTCTGCCAGGCTTCCGATCAGGCAGATTTATCTGGGACAGAGGCTATTTGGGGCGTGGGTGTTAATACAATTCTTTCTTTGTCCTTAGCGAACTATGTTACAGAGACTTGAAAAAATTCTTTCACGGCTGGTGGAATGTCCTCTCTGTGTCCTTGTGACTGTTCTTCTGTGGAATCTGTGGTTAAATGGATAACATTCTAGCTGTTTGAAATTTTATGATGTTGGAAAGTTGTGCTGAGAGATGCCTGGTTGTGTGTGTGTTGCATGTGTGTTACACATATGTTAATGTGCATGCATGTGTGTATGTGTTTGGGTGTATTGCATATATATACATGTGTGTGTGTGGACATTTATGTATGTGTATGCATGTGTGCATGTGCATGCGTGTTTATATGTGTTGGGGGGGAGTATTTTTCTTTTGTAAGCAAAAGTCTGTCTTGTCAGTGTTGCAAACTGTAGTGGGGCAGTAGCCACATATTTGGAGGCTAGCACTGTTTGGCTGGGCATAAGTACACTGTCAAAACACAGCCATTTCAGAATTGTTGAAGATGGGGTGGGGTTTGTTGCCACCTGGCTGAAAATAGTGGTGGAAAGCAGCCAGGGACACCGTAATTTTGTATTCCATGGACCCCTTGACTCAAACAAGGTGTAAAACCCTTCGACATTGTCTTAGGGTTTTACTGCTGTGAACAGACACCATGACCAAGGGAATGCTTATTGAAGAACAGCATTTAATTGGGGCTGGCTTACAGGTTCAGAAGTTCAGTCCATTATCATCAAGGTTGGGGAGCATGGCAGCGTCCAGGCAGTCATGGTGCAGGAGGAGCTGAGAGTTCTACATCTTCATCTGAAGGCTGATAGTGGAAGACTCACTTCCAGGCAGCCAGGATGAGGGTCTTCAGCCCACACCCACAGTGACACACCTACTCCAACAAGGCTACATCTATTCTAACAAGGCCATACCTTCTAACAGTGCCAACTAACTAACTCCTTGGGCCAAGCATATATAAACCATCACACACATCTCAGTAGTATCTATTGCTCAGACAGTAGATTAAAGGGCATTAGCTACAGACAAAGGCAGGCATCGACTCTGAAATACGGATGTCTGGAGGTTTTTAAAGATTATTATTGACCTTGGCAAGGTAGGGTTGGGAGGCAGAGACACCTTGAGCCTCTGTGGGTTCAAAGGCAGCCTGGTCTACATAGCAAGTTCCAGGCCAACCCAGTGATAGAAACATGGTGAGACCCTGTCTAGAAAACATACAAACAACAGTGAGCCACATACAGTTGGTATGTGTTTTCACTGGTATGCATTTTATTATCGACATGGACAATGTCTTAGTCCTTTTCCCTGACCACAGTTTGGTGGTGGGCGTATCCTGAGATAAATAATCATCTCTCTCTCTTTCTTTCTGGCAGGGCGGGAGCAGTTTCACGGTCTGGGCTCCCTGTACTGCCGGGGAGCAGCCGCTATCATCCTTACCTATGACGTGAACCACCCACAGAGCCTGTTTGAGCTGGAGGACAGATTCCTGGGCCTGACAGAAACAGCCAATAATGACTGCCTGTTTGCCATTGTGGGAAACAAAGTGGACCTGACCATGGAGCGGGACACCGAGGGCGGGGAGAAGGAAGGACTGGCCTCTGGGAAGGTGGGCAGCTGTGTCTCCACCAAGGTACCCAAGCAGGTGCATCCAGAGGATGCAGTGGCCCTTTACAAGAAGATCCTGAAGTACAAGATGTTGGACGAGAAGGAGATGCCAGCTGCTGAACAGATGTGCTTTGAGACCAGTGCCAAGACCGGACACAATGTGGACCTCCTCTTTGAAACCTTGTTTGACCTGGTGGTACCTATGATCGCGCAGCAGAGGGCTGAGGCGTCAGATCAGATCGTGGACATTGCCAGCTGCAAAACACCCAAACAGACGAGATCCGGGTGCTGCGCCTAACGGCAGGAGGTCTGTCTTGTCATGTGTGGGGGAGCCACTGGGCTAAGAAGTCTCACACAACAGTGGGTACTGAGGACAATGGGCAGAATGACCACCAGCTGCTAATACAGGCCAGGGTGCCCAGCAACCACTGGGCATCCGGAGGTGGCACTCAAACCTTCTGTGGAGCCAGCCTGGTGCCACCTCATCTGCTGCCCTATGCACCCGTCTCTCATGGAGATGCCACCATGGAGTCTGCAGTCTGAAGACCTGCCGTGGACTGTTCTTGACTCTGGAAGTCACTACATCCTGCACTGCGTCTATTCTCAGAGGCCTGTGTCCACTGTGATTCATATATGGTCTTCCTATTTGATACCTGCACCTTGATATGTTATGATGATGATACTCCACATTTAATTTATATAAAATCAGGAATGGCTGTTTTTATACTGGGTAGGGCCAGATGGGCTATACATTATTAAAAATGATTTGGGGAAAAGCCTTGTTCTTGAGAATGTTTGACTTTATTTGAACCACAGGAAATTCCTTAATTCTGGGAGGGGTGTTGGGTGGGGGTGTTGGTGGGAGTGGTTACCATGAACCTGTCATTAAATGTGACAGTGAATCTCTCTCTCTTGAAAGTTTTGTTCAGTCCTTATCAATGCCAAGATTTTTGTGTGAGTCTTTTACCAAGTTGTCTGGACCGCCTGAACTGTAGCAGTGGCTACACTCACAGCATTGACCCTGATCTGATCTGACTCCCTACCCCCATTCCAAGTCAAAACCTCTTTGTGGTTTTCCTGTGGGTGGTGAGGTAGCCGCTCTGCAAGAAGCTGACAGACAAATGTGGGAGACAATAAAGCCTGTGTTCTTAGAAATTCATTGAGAGCAAGCGGGCAGAAACTGGGCTTCTATGAGGCAGAGAGGCCAGGCCATTGTGGGTGGGGTTTATTAACGCTGCTGAAGGCCCATGTCTTGGTTGGCCCCGTTGCTGCAGGCCTGAGTGGCCTTCCCTGCAAAGCCTGCATCCTTCAGATGAGACATAATGTTGCACCTGCCGTGGAGAGTGGGCTAGAACATTACTGCCAGGGCTTCCTCCTGCTGAAGTGGGTCCCAGACTCCCCACATTCAGTTTCACAATAGCCTGTTAAAACCTGAAAGTGAGTGAGTCTGCATCTTTCTGAAATAGCTGAAGCACCCCAATAGAGGCAGAAGCTGTACTTCCTGTCCTCGAGACGTATCTTGGCCGGTAACACATCTGGGAAGTGTGTGACTCAACCTGGGGTCATTCTTTTGACACTTCAGAGTGAAACTGTGATCACATGACATGGCTTTTGCTGTTCATGTTTAAGGTCCTGGGTGGGCAGGTGAATTCCCAGCATCCTTTCTTCATAGTATTCTCTTTCTTGTGTCCTGTCTGCATTGAGTTTCTCAGCTGTTGTCTTCCTGAATGGCTACATGCCCAGGAGCTGTTACTTAGGGACAGAACGCCACTTCCACTTCAGTCTGCTGCCTGTGTTTGCTACTCTAGAAGTAAAAGTAGCTGTGGGCTTTCACTGCACTCCTGTCTATTTCTTGAATGTCACTGGCCCTGTATACCATCAAGTGACATGGTGTCCTGAGCCAAACCCTGGCACCCTGTCCTGAGCATTCTTCTTGGGGGAACTTTGTACATTATTAGCCTTGGTCTCTCCATAGGGAACTAGGTCCTTGGGTCCTATTTAAGGGGCTACAGGTCTTGAGTTTCTCTAGGAAGCCACCAGTTCTGTTAGTCCTCAGTGGGTGACTTGCCTTTGTGGGCAGTGTGGATCTCTACAGGATGGGGGAAATAGTCTGGGGACTTATGCCCAAACACCCTTCTTTCCCTTGTTCCAGTGTGGTTACCCCAGGGGCCAGGAGCCATGGCTGTTGTCAGGGACCTTAGAAGCCTGTTGGGATTGTCACTCAGGTTAGAGGGACAGCTCCAGACGTTTATCACTGCCTTTGAGGAATCAAACTTGGCCATGATGGCAGGGAAGTTCGAGGTTAGCAATGGTAAATTCTGGCTGCTGCCTCTCTGTAGCCCCAATTTCCCTCCCGGGACCAGCTTCTTGGGTGCAGACAGAAACCATCCTGTCCTGGGCTGTTCCTTGGTTCCTGTGACCTGATGGCTCTGGGCAGGTCCCTCTTGGGTCAGGAATTTGAGCAGAAGTGGTGGTCTTACCTGTGCTCACAGGCATGCTTGCACTCTCTTGGGAGACCAGTTCTCTCCCGGTGGTATTTGGGTATGGAGCACTGTGGCACAGGGTCAGTTCCTGGGACCAGCTTCTTAAAAAGCACAATAGTCATGCCCACCCCTGTCTCCCAAGGATAGGAAGAGCTGCAGACAGACAGGAAGCAGCCTCAGATGAGGACCTTGTTCCCACTTTGCCCATTACATAGTCTTATATAGGTGCCCTTGGGGAACCTCTAGAGACAAGGGAGAGATGGTTTCTTTCCCACAGTGGAGAGAAAATAGCACTGAATATATCTTCAGTTTCTTAGTCCTGGGAATCCCCAACTAGATGGATGACTATAGGTCTCTGAGAAGACAGGATCTGGAGACCCAGGAACCCAGAGACCTTAGCTGGGTGTATGGTCCCCTCTCCAGGCATTTGTGCCCCTTGAAAGTACATTGGCTCCATCCAGAGGTGGGGTGGTCTCGATGGCACTTCCTATCCGTGCTTCTTGCCCTTGGCTGCTGTCCCTGTTCCTCATGCCTCTGCAGCACGCACTGCCTCCCTTCCTACATTGGTTTCTTTGGACCTACAATGAGCTCCAGGCAGAGTATAGGGCACACCAGTGCACCGAAACCCCGTGATGCTTGTCTTAGAAGTCCGTGGGCACAGACTTCCTTGGCTTATTGATAGATAGGTCTGCACATGGAACCCACTGCTCTGTTCCTCAGAGGCAGCCCTGGCTGGAAGTATGTTTGTTCTAGGGTGAGGACTGTAGGCTCACAGATTGCAGAAGGCCTCTGAGGCCAATGCGCCTTGTTAGCTAGAATGAGCCTGGTGTGGTCCCCAAGCCAAGCGCGCTCCGCTGCACCCTGCTCCTCTTAGGACTGAAGCAGAGGTTGCGCAGCCAGGGGAGGGATGCAGTCGATTCCGCAGGTCATAGGCTGCTCTCTAGTGGCTGGAGCTGGAGCTGTTTCTGTCACATAAATGCCAAATGGTTCTCCATCTCCTAAGCTTCTCTCCCCTGGCCTTGGACAGTTCAATAGCTCTCATTTCCCATTTCACCACTCACCCAGTTTCTCCCTGTGGGGAGTCACAGAGGTCTGAATCTCTGTGGGTAGTTGAGTTTGCTGACTTTTTTTTTTTTTTTTTAAATGTGGGGCATGTTTGTAAGTCCTTTAAACGTGGCACCTGGAACAAAATAGGTGCTCAACAAATGGCGGCTAATTCTCCTATCTGCTTTGGGGTGAGATTTCTGTCTGTGAGAGGGAGGAAGGGGGAATGAGAGACAGTCTTTTTTTTTTTTTTTTTTTTAAGATTCATTTATTATATCTAAGTACACTGTAGCTGTCTTCAGGCACACCAGAAGAGGGCGCCAGATCTCATTACGGATGGTTGTGAGCCACCATGTGGTTGCTGGGATTTGAACTCATGACCTTCAGAAGAGCAGTCAGTCCTCTTAACCACTGAGCCATCTCTCCAGCCTCCGAATTTGCTGACCTTTTAACCCTGGTCGAGCACCTCCTGGAAGCAGTGTGGTAGGAAAGCTTGAGGGATACCCAGCCTTCAAGAATAAAATAAAGATTAAGCCATCACAAGGCAAAAGGGCAACCGCAGCCCACCACGGAGAGAGGTGGGGTTTGTCCCTTGGAGCATCATATGGCTCTGTGGGAATCACTGCACTGCTAGGGCTGGTTAATACCACAACAGCATTAATCTCCCAGGCTGCCTCCACCCACCCCAGCTATCCTTTGTTCTTGGACTTTAGCCATGCAAGGGTCAGAGCATTTCCTGTCACCCCTGCATTCAGCAGTTTATCTGTGGGTGGTGTTGGAGCAGGTTATGTTTGTAACCAGGGAAGACGTGCTCTCTCCATATCCCTGTGTGGCTTCACGATGGGGCCTCTAGTCTGAATTCTGTCCTTCCGGAAGGACACTGTGTTAGGTACTTTTCTATTGCTGTGATAAAGCACCGTCGCCATGGTAACTTATAAAAGAAAGCATTTAGTTGGCTTTTATAGTTTCAGAGAATCAGAGTCCATGACAGCTGAGAGCTCACATCTTGAGCCACAACTGCAGAGAAAGCACCAAGGACTCTGTGAGTCTTTGGAAACCCCAAAGGCTGGCTCAGTGACGCACCTCCTCCAACAAGGCCACACCCTAGGTAGGTTCCAGGGCTATCAGAGGTTGAGCAATGTCCTGGGAAAGTGCCTTTCAAATGCTGAGTGGAGAAGGAAGCCACCTTGGGACTAACTAATGAACCTTGAAAATGCACTTAGAGGTGCCCAGTTTCCTCACTCTGACATGTGTGTGATTCCCCCAAAATGTCATGTGAATACAGACAGGGACCAAATCTGCCAAAACACAGAAAAGAGCAGCTTGTATCTTGATGCTAAGATAGGTGAATCTTTGGGGCTTGCCGGCCAGCCAGCCTACTTGGCAATTTCAGTCCCGTGAGAGATCCTGTGTAAAAAAAAGAGAGTGGTGGGTGGCACCTGGGGAATGATACATGCGCATACCACACACACATGTACACATACACACACATGTACATACACACCACACCACACACACCACACATACACAGCACACACACACACCACACACAGACACACCACACACACACCACACACAAAGACACTCCCGCGCCTTACACACATGCCACACACAGACACACACTACACACACATAGAGACACCCCCCACCACACACACACACTCATACACAACACACACACAGACCCCTCCTACCCCTCCCACACACCACACACACATCACAGACACCACACACAGACATACCCCACACCATACACCACACACACCACACACATATAGACACTCCCCCTACCACACACATACACACACACACACACACACACACACACACACACGATGATGCGGGGGATAGAAAAGATAGTCAAGTACTTAGAATATCTTTTATTTATGGTGTTACACAGAAAAGTCATAGAACAGCTTGCCGCAGGGAACAAGGTTGTGGAGGGAGGTGTTTAGGGTGACACAGGTTGTAGGACACCACTGTGAATGACTTGCTAAGTGTACCTTCCAGCAGATGCTGGTGAGGGCTAGAGAGATGTCTCCTTCCCTATGGGTTTGGCTAGAGCCATGAGCTATGTGCCAGCTGATGTCAGGGTCTTAAAAAGGCAGAGGCCAACATGTGGGGACTTGGGAGGTGGCAGCTATGGATTTGATAGAAAAAGTGCTACCATCCCCTCTGCCAGAAAAACAGGTCTAGACAGAAGCACACTGCATGCATCCTTGGGCAGAAACATGTGAGCCCAGGGTCATTGGCCATAGACTCCTTTGCTCTCCCCTAGACTCTGCCTCATTTCAGGAAGACTGAAGGAAGGTGAGCAGCTTGCTGCCAGGGGAAGCACAGGGACACACAGACAGCTATTGTTGGGGACACCTGGTGGCATGATGTTTATGTCCTACATGGTGAGGGGTCCGTGGGCTGCTCCTAGGTGTTGGCTCTTGGAGGTGGGTGTTAGCAGGGCTGTGAGCCACGGCTGGTAGATCCCAGAGGAACTAGTGCCCACTTGCTGACAGACAGTTGGAATGAGTGCTGGTGCAGAATTGCTTTGGTAGTTTGAAAATACTAAGATCAACTTTGGGATCAGCATCTGAGGTAATAAGTTAAGAGTATAAGCACCAAGCTAGGTGTGGTGGCACATGCCCGTAATCCCAACATCTGGGAAGCTGAGGCAGGAGGTTTGCCACAAGTTGGAGGCCAGCCCGGGGTTACATAGTTCCAGGCTAGTCGGGGATGAAAAGTGAGACATTGTCTCAAACAAAGTTGAAACAAACAAATACAAAAGGATAAGCACCAAAGTGGCCCTTCCCACACAGCTGCTGGCGGGCAGGGGGGTGGGGCGCCTCACAGATTCTTCATGCACACTTGGCAGCGGCTGATGTGCGTGCGGATGAGGCCGGCCTTGAGCGTGTCAGCGGATGGTGTGCTCTGGAAGTTCTGCTCCGGGATTGTGGTCAGCCAGAAGCTGTACTTGTTAGCAAAGTAGTGGCAGGTACCACGGCCCCCATTACACTCGATAAATGGCGTTGCACGGAAGTCCTCCAGACAGCTGCCCGGCGACACCAGTGACTGGCCACCGCCTTCGTCCCCGGCTGCAGTATGCTGCAGAGAGAGCAGGAGATGAGGTGCGTTAGAGGTCACCCAGGCACCTGGGCCAACTGTGTTAATTACATACTTTCTTTTCTTTTCTTTTTTTTTTTTAAAGATTTATTTAGTTATTATATGTAAGTACACTGTAGATGTCTTCAGATACCCAAGAAGAGGGAGTCAGATCTTGTTATGGATGGTTGTGAGCCACCATGTGGTTGCTGGGATTTGAACTCAGGATCTTTGGAAAAGCAGTCGGGTGCTCTTACCCACTGAGCCATCTCACCAGCCCAGTTACATACTTTCAAGGCAGAAAAACTCACTATGTTGCCCTAGTTGGTGTTGAAGTCCTAGACTCAAATAATTGCTCCTCTCTTAGGGCCCTGAGCAGCTCAGATCAAATGCGACAGCACTCCTGGGTTTAACAGTCTTCCCTGTTGCCCGGGACAGTCTCAAACTCTATGTGTAGCTTAGGATGACCTTGAACCCTTGCCCCTCCTGCCTTCTCCCTCCACTTCCTGGGGGCCAGGCTTACAGGCGGGCTCCCGTGCCCAGCTTATCTGGTGCTGCAGATAAAGTTCAGGGCATCGTGCATGCTGGACCAAGCCACATCCTCTGTCCCTGTTTGGTCCCTGTATATTTGCTAAGTCAATAACAGGAATATTTGTCACATAGACCCTGGGGAGGTTGCTCTGCCTTCAGGGTGACTGAAGGGACTGGTCCTGATGTTGGGGGAGGGTGTCATAGATGCAGGCATGGTATGAACCATAGGGCCCATGGCATGAAAGCCACAGTCAAGAAGTAGGTACAATCGGGGTCTGGAGAGATGCCTCAGTGGTTAAGAGCACTGACTGCTCTTCCGGAGG
>NC_034608.1:29937670-29944218 GCF_900095145.1 Mus pahari | reverse complement strand
AAAAAAAAAAATTCTTCCATTTACTTAAACTGCACAGCACGCTCTACCTCGCCGGTGTTTACATGGTTTCTGGCGATCCAAACTTTACAAATGGAGTTCAAATCTGTAGCCCTGGTTTATTTAATCTGCGTCCTTTCTGTGCCCCAGCTAGGAGGTAGATGGGGAAGGTTCTACTGGCACCATGCTCAGAGAATAGAGAAGGGATACATACCATGAGGAATGAATATCCGATCCACAGACTCCGCCAGCCAGCCGGGCAGTGGGGTATAGAGGTATCCTGGCTATGGACGGCAATGGCCACGGCCGGAGCCTCGCACACAGAGCAGCGACTGATGTAGGGCTTGATTTCCTCCTCAGCCACGGGCATCATGGGCAGAGGGGCCGTGGTGGAGAGCCAGTAGGATTTGTCGTTGCGGCTGGCATAGTAGCAGACGTCACCCGGATTGCAGTACAGGAAAGGCATGGTGCTGAAGCGTGCCAGGCAGGAGCCTGCCAGCCCTGTGTGAGGAGCACATGAGGATATATATAGCCCTGCCTCCACCGCAGCTGTGCGGCCATGAGGCATAGAACTGGACTCTGACTGCGCTTGGCCAGGGGCAGGTGTAACTTCTCATGCTGCAAAGCTTTCAGACAGGGGCCACCCTCAGCAAACCAGCAGGGGCTGAGGCCTGCCCTCATCCCCCTATTCCTACTGCTGTTTTGGGTCCTAGCCTCATTTGCCTTTTCTCCTTTGCGTTGTAAAGCTTACCGTGGGGAAGGGGCCACAGACAGGAATGCCCACAGTGGCAGCATCCTGTTGGTATACTTCCAGGAGCTGATGGCCCTGGTGTCACTAACACTGACATACAGAATACTCTAGGCTTTCATGTGCACTTTGGCCCTCTGAGGGATGGTAGGCAGAGACACCCACCCGCTTGTGTGTTTCATAGTTTTTTTTTTTTAAACTCTCTGATGTCATGTTCATGCCCTTTAAAGGCACACATATGCACACACACACATACGACTGTTTTTTTTTATTGTTGTTGTCGTTGTTTTTGTTTTTTGCATCTGTGTGAAGAATTGATTTAAGTCCATGACCCTAGGTTTGGGTCGAAAAGCAATGGATAGGGCAGTGCTTGGCTAGACTAACTCACGAGACATGGATGCTATCTTAAGTTAAAAGCCCTGTGTGGGGCTATAGTAAGATTTCTGTCTCCATGGCCATCTCCTAGGCCTGGAGAAGGTGGTGGGCCATGCAGCTGAGAGGCACTTGTCGCTGGGGCTCCCAATCTCACAGTCAGCGCCACCGAACCTGGGAACGGAGTTGGGGCTTGACAGAAGTGCCTACCTAGGTCCTGGTTGTGCGCTTTCTCCTGGCCCTCGAAATACAGCAGGCTGTACCCACTCCAGAGCTTGTTCATGCCCACGGGGCACATGGGTTCCTGGTCCGTCTGGCTGTGCTTCACCAGGAGGTAGCCGATGCTCACACTGCGGCCTGGCATCCCTGGCAGGCCTGGGCTCCCTGGACGGCCTGGCTCCCCTAGGGCCCAAGAGAAAGTGGGTACTGTTCAGCTGCTGTGAACCCCCAGGAACCAGGGCAGAGGGCAGCATCCCAGGTAGTTTAGGATGCTGCCTCTTCTTTTCCCTCGAGGCTTGGGCCTCAGACTTTCTAGACCCAAACCAGCTCGGGAAGGCAACAGAACATCAGTATCAGACATGTACAGGAAGGGCCAGAAAGCACAGTGGCTACAGGAATTCTCTCCAGGGAAAGCCGGCGGCATAGCGGAACTGGGGCCTCTTAGGGTAAGAGGTGTCAGGGGACAGTCAGTACCTATGCCACCACCCCTGCAGCCAGGCCTCTTCCCCCAGGATGGCTATTCTCAGAGCAGCAGCTCAGGGCAAGTGAGATTGCTCACGGTTTGAATGCTCCACAGAAAGTGTGAAACCCGCCTGCTGTAACTGTCACTAAGGGCCCCCTGTTCTACCCAAAATGCTGAAGAGCATCTAGTCTGGCCATTAGCAGCCACCTGGCCCAGTTGCCCACCATTCTCCAGGAGACACACCCTCTATATCTGCTTTCTCTTAGGATGCCCTTCCCCGTGACAGTCCCCTGCCCAGGACTAACTCTGATATGTCCCTGCTGGAGGATGTCTCTGTGGCTGACCACAGCTGCCACCACAGAGCAGTTCACTGTCCTTTGACTCATTGGATAACACCTCTGGTGTTTTGTTTTAGTATGGTTGCTGCTACTGCTAAGCTTGGGTTGATTAAAACAAGTTTTTGGGGGGTGTGCAAATGGCTGTTGCTCCTGGCCCATTTCCTCTTGCACATGTACCAATAATTTTAAGAAATGATACAGATCTTTACAGCACCCAGGTCATGCCTAGGTTGAACCTGCATCTGGGCTTGCGAGCTTTTGTGCCCCAACTCTGCCAGGTCTGTTCCTCCCATGCAGACCATGCAGGGTGTCCCCACCCTCAGTCCCATCAGCCATCTGTCACATACCTTCCTGGCCAACTGGACCCTGCTGTCCCATGGGCCCTTGGTCTCCCCGGAAGCCTGGAACAGCAGACACGCCACCTCTGCCCTGAGGCCCAGCCTTGCCTGGGGCCCCACGGAAACCTGTGAGACATCAGATAAGTGGGCGTTACTTTTCTTAGCAGTGTGGAGTCCTGCTGGAGAGGACAGAGGTGGGTACGGAGAGAAAGGGACAGGAAGTCTTTTCCCAGGGCCCAAAGATAGAGCTCTCTACCTGGATCTCCAGGAGGGCCCTGAGGCCCTATCTCTCCCAGGGCCCCAGGAAGGCCTCTCCTGCCCTGGGGACCCAGCGTCCCAGGCTGGACAGCAATCTTCTGGGGGACCCCAGGAATTCCTGGGGACCCCATGGAACCAGGAGCACCTGCAAGGCAAAGAGAAGACGTGAGTTCGGGAGCAGAGAACTACCTCACTTTTCTGCCTTGACCTCTCCTGCTTGTTCTCCCCGAAGCCGCCCCGCAGGCACACAGAGACACACCTGAAGGTCCCCTCCCCCACAAACCTCTCAACACCCCACTTCCACAGAGGCTCTAAGAGCATGGGCAGCCTGCCTGGCTTACCTCTCCGCTCTTTAGAGAATGGGGCACACGCCAGCCTGAGCTGTCATCTGCAAGTACCACTCACCTGGGAATCCTTGGTCGCCTTTGGGTCCTTTGGGGCCTCTGTCACCCACAGCCCCAGAGGGCCCGGTGTTACCCATGAATCCTTGTTCACCCCTGGGCCCTGCAACGATGACGGGACAGTTAAGACCAGTGCACGGTGTCGGTTCTGCAGCCCCCTGCCCACAGCACCGGCCCCCCGCACTGTACCTTTCTCCCCCGGAAGACCGAGCACACCAGGCTGGCCCTGGGGCCCTGGGTCCCCAACCCATCCTTTCTCTCCAGGGAATCCTGCGGCTCCAGAGCTCCCCTCTTCTCCTTTGACTCCAGGAAGTGCATTTGGCCCAGGTGGTCCTGGAGGGCCTTGGTAGCCTGAGGGTAAAAGTCACAGTGTGGGAGGGTTACCATCCTTAGTGGACTCTGTGCCTATTAAACCTCAACCCTCCACACCCTCCTGGACCAGGAAAGCATTCTCTCCAGGGAGTTTAATGCTCCAGGGACCTTCTATATGCAGAACCACATGATGTTTATCCTTGGTGGAAACTTCATGGACCATTCTGGCCTCGTCCCTGTCACAGTGGCTGACGATTGTGCCCGCAATCTGTGCAAACCGCCTTTTGCTTGTCTTTTATCTTTTACCAGTGGTCACGTGGGCTGCCTGTGCCTCTTGAACGTTTTAAATAATGTCTACAGGAACCTGATATTTAAATAATTACTAGTCAGCAGCTTTGTCTCTACGCCATCTCCTCTCTTGAATATTTTCATACCCTCTCTCTGTCTCTCTGTCTGTCTCTGTTTCTGTTTCTGTCTCTGTTTCTCTCTCTTTATTTTTTTTGTATGTGAGTACACCATTGCTGTCTTCAGACACACCAGAAGAGGGCATCAGATCCTATTTCAGATGGTTGTGAGCCACCGTGTGGTTGCTGGGAATTGAACTCGGGACCTCTGGAAGAGTAGTCAGTGCTCTTACCCTCTGAGCCACCTCTCCAGCCCCTCTGTCTCTTTTTAATACTTAGCTAGGTCATGGTGGATGTGGTTGGTGATTAAAAATACAAACATGAAGCCGGGCGTGGTGGCACGCGCCTTTAATCCCAGCACTCGGGAGGCAGAGGCAGGCGGATTTCTGAGTTCGAGGCCAGCCTGGTCTACAAAGTGAGTTCCAGGACAGCCAGGGCTATACAGAGAAACCCTGTCTTGAAAACAAAACAACAACAACAAAAAAATACAAACACGAAATGGCGAGAAAGTTTCACTGGACATTTCTGAGGCCACCCGGGCAGGTACATGCCTCATCCTGTCTTATGATGTCACAGGGATCATGGGGCGTGGGCGACCGGGTGGTGATGACACTGTTCCCTTGCCTGTCTGCAGTGTGTGAACAGAAACGGCTCCCCTAGGCCTGCCAGGCATCACAGCCCCTGCTTACCTTGCAAGCCAAATATCCCTGGTGCCCCTACATCACCAGGGGACCCTGAGATGTTGGAGGGTGGAGAGATGCCAGGAAAACCTTGAAGTCCTGGGCTTCCAGCTGGGCCACGCTCCCCTTAGGAGGAAACCAGAAGTTAACTTAGCTAATCTGCCCACTTTGAAGGGCCCCATCTCCTCCTGTGTTGTTCTCTCTAGGGGGACGGTGGCCCGTGACTGAACCCTGGTCCCATTAGCTCCATGCCAGCTACCATGTGTTTTGAGAACCCATGAGAGCCAGTGGTCCTCAGACACTGCCATGAGAGAATGGCTGTCAGAGTCCATGAGGGGCTCGGGGGGGGGGGATTCTAGAGATCATGACCACAGCTAACTCCCTGTTCAGGGACACTGATACCAAAGGTAAGGAGGGAGGGAGAGTAGGTATCTTTCAATAACTGAGTCGGGCTGGAAAACGAGCCAAGACTGGGGTGTAAAATAAGCTGGACCACAGAGTCTAGTAAGAGACAAGGCAAGCGCTCATGCACAAGGATTCTCCTCGGAGGACCTCGCTGTGTCGCATCTGTCACAAACTGTGAGTTCTGCTCATGGAGACAACATGGCTACTTACCTGGGGTTCCCCGCTCCCCTTTCTGCCCTGGAGCTCCCACGGGGCCTGGAAGTGTGTTGGCCTCTCCCCGGTCACCCCTGTCTCCGGTGGGGCCTGGGAATCCCGGGTCTCCATGGGCATCAACACCTGTGACAAAATTTCAACAGCAGAGGTTGGTGTCAGCTCCATCCATGGTGGCGGGGTGGTGGTGGCCTGCCCCGTGTGGCATGACAGTCCTTGTAGCGTGAAGTAGAGAAACTGAGGCAGTCGCCACACTGTCCTCTAGCTCTGGTCTCAGCACCGTGGGGTCTGAGACTCAAAAGGGAAGCCGCAGAGAACAAGAACATGGTAGGACCCTCTCTCTATGGACAAGGAGGCCTCAGCCCTGCAGAGGGCGAGAGATCACAGCAGAGCCACGTTAGGGGACCCGTCCCGGGTCTCCTGGTTCTGGTGGCTGTTCATGCTCCGTCTTTATTGGGTTTTGGAAATTTGACATCATTTAAAAATATTCCCAGTTCACAGGTCAGGTGCTCAAGGCAAAGTGAGCAGCAATATAGCCTCACAATTATTGCCACAGCCCCACTGTGACTGTTGCAGCCCCACTATGGCTGCCACAGCTTCACTATGACTGCCACAGCCTCACCAGGATTCCTGTCATTTGCCCATTGAAACTGGAAAACGATTGCTTGAATTTTCCTGCAGGTAGATGAATGCTTAGTAATATAAACATCTATAAAGCACGGCCAAATAGCAGTTATAGGATGGCTTTAAATATGTTTTTAAAAACTTCCCCACTGAGCATGCATGATTTTTATAAATTGTAAAGAAGGTAGCAGGTGGCCTGGCAATCCCAGGCCAGCTCCCTCTTCTCCAGCACTGAGATAGGGCTAGGGAGGGGCACCACGGAGTACCTGGGGATCCAGGGAAGCCCTTGGTGCCTGGCAGGCCGTGCAATCCGCTGATCCCTCGGATCCCGGGAAAACCTGTAGGGGATTGGCTTACCGTTAGCCATGTCAGGTAGGACAGCAGAGGGCTGTGGCTGGGAGAGGTCCCAGGACAACTCTAATATGCTTTCCTTTATACACGTGTGTTACACGTGTGTTTTACGTATGGGCAGCACTGCCCTTCATCCAACATGCAGACTGTCACTCCTGTGACCCACGGTCCTATGCATAAACACTTTTCAGACATCCCAGGACTCTTAGAGCTGGCGGGGGACAATGCGGGCACTGTCTCCGGGATGCCCGTCATGGTGTACAACTGATTTATTTATTTATTTATTATATGCAAGTACACTGTAGCTGTCCTCAGACACTCCAGAAGAGGGCGTCAGATCTTGTTAAGGATGGTTGTGAGCCACCATGTGGTTGCTGGGATTTGAACTCTGCACCTTTGGAAGAGCAGTCGGGTGCTCTTACCCACTG
>NC_034608.1:29934204-29937395 GCF_900095145.1 Mus pahari | reverse complement strand
CTCACCCCTGCAAGCTGACCTTTGACCTTCCTCCCTTACTCACCCCTGCAAGCTGACCTTTGACCTTCCTCCCTTACTCACCCCTGCAAGCTGACTTTGACCTTCCTCCCTTACTCACCCCTGCAAGCTGACCTTTGACCTTCCTTACCCCCCCTGCAAACTGACCTTTGACCTTCCTTACAAGGGCCATGGCATACCCTGCACCCAGTCAGTTTTCTGTGTATGTGACACCCAGTAAATGTAATTTAAAAAATAAAGTTTTGCTGGGAGCAGATAGCCCGGTGTTACTTCCGTCCTGTCCTTTTCTCAGGCACAGAACACAGGTGACCGCCAGGGGTTGGGTGTGGTCTCGGGATCCCAGGGTTTTGTCTCAAGGTCTTGGAACCTGGCTCATGGCAGGCAGCCAGCAACAGAACAGGAGGACACTGTGCGTGTCCTGATCTGCTAATATACTATGTGGAGTGACCAAGTCCTCTCTGGAAAGTCTTCAGGTCACTTTCCTCAGATCTCCCCAGGAGAGAGTCTGGCCTTTGGATTCCACAGATGCAAACCAGAACCCTGAGTGTACTGAGGCCATAGTTAGCCCCTGACATACCTGCCCCTGTAGACCCCTGGGGCTCTGAGATAGCAGCCACCAGAGAAGCTCTGATCCTTGCAACCTGGCAACTCCCTCTGAGTACCGGGGGAGGGCGTGTCATTTGTCTCCCTTACTGGAAAGGACATGCCTTACCTGGTAGACCTGGTACGCCCGGCCAGCCAAAATCACCCTTGTCACCAGGTATTCCGATCCGTCCAGGCTCTCCCTGTGGCCCTTGCAGCCCTGTGAGCCCTGGGAAGCCTGTGGAGAAATGTGCAGGTGAGAGATCTTGCAGACAGCACAGGCCTCCGAGGCACCTCTCGTGAGGTCATAACTGGACGTGTACATTCCGCATTTCTAGGGGTTATCACAAGGCATGTGGCTTCGCTATGCATTGCAGGTCTCCACACAGAACCAGGTCTCCTGGAGGTGAGTGATTGCTACAGAGGAGGAGCTGGCAAAGGTGGCTGGCCACTGTGGCTACCATCTTACCTGTCTGCCCTTTAAGTCCAGGAGAGCCCTGAGCTCCAGCCATGCCTGTTATCCCGGGAAATCCAATGTCACCCTCAGCTCCTTTCTCTCCAAAGAATCCCTTGAGACCTGGAAGCAGAGATTTGTTGGGTGGCACAAGTGTGCTTCCCACGAGTGACACGTGTTGGTGTGTGTGCTGTGTCTGCTGCCTCCCAGACACGGGATGTGGGGGTGGGGCTGCTTCTGGCTACAGTCACTCCCGGAAGGTAATGGGCAGACATTTCCCGACCTTGTCCTCCAATTAAGTAAATGATTCAGACTCGTTCATGCACACTGGCTTTGAAGGCCGCAGTCATTCACTGCAGTCTCTTATGACGTAAGCAAACACTAATACACTGGGCCCAGGGACATGCTCTGGGCTGTTGGTGACTGAAGAAATAAAATCACTCGTGTACCTGGAATTCCGGTGACGCCCCGTTCCCCCTTCAGGCCCGGGCTTCCTGGTAAGTCCACAGTGTCCCCGATGTCACCTGCAACACGCAGAGAGGGTGATGGGAGGGAGGTAGTTAGCTTTGGAAGTTCACCTGTGCAGTCTGGCTCCAGCTGCCCTCAGGTCTGATGGCGGACCCCTGCTT
Organism: Mus pahari; assembly: GCF_900095145.1. NCBI lineage: Eukaryota > Metazoa > Chordata > Mammalia > Rodentia > Muridae > Mus > Mus pahari. Next base: position 29,935,712 of record NC_034608.1, on the reverse strand, counting down.
CCGCTGTCCCAGGAACACTCACCAAAGTCCCCGGTAGGGCCGGTCTCGCCAAAAAGCCCTGCTACTCCCGGAGTACCCTTCTCGCCCTAAGACAAAATGAAGCAGAACGACATTGAGGCTTCATGCACTGAAATCGCGGGGCAGGGGCAGTGGTGGCTGCTGGGTACGCCTCAGGAGGCCACTGACAGGGGCAGGGAAGGGAATGTGTCCTTGTGTTAGCAAGTGGCTTCCAAATCTGTGGGCTGGTCCCAGAGCAGAGGTGGGGGAGTGGATCTCAGTGGAGAAGCCGAACAGAGAGGCACCCACTCACCCGGCTGCCTGTGAATCCTGGGAACCCGGTAATTCCAGGAGGGCCAGACACCCCAGGAAATCCTGGCAAGCCTGGTGTGCCAGGGACTCCGATGTCTCCCTTGACTCCTTTGATGAAGCCAGGCCTTCCAGGTAGCCCAGGGAATCCAGACACCCCGGGGACCCCGGGCATTCCTTGGATGCCTGTATGAAGAGCGGTGAGTTAGGCCTGCCGCAGTGGGAGGGCCATTCTCCCCGTGCTTGCAGTGGTATTCTGGGAACATCATCCAGTGTCCAGAGCTAAAAACCAGGACCCAGAAGAGGGGCAAGGCTCTGGTATTAAGGACAGCCCCAAGTCCGACTGCACAGACGCTGAGGTACGGGAAGAGGCACAAAGGAAGCCTGGCAGAGTGCAGGGCTCCCCCCCCCCCCATCAAGGTGGGGCGGGGTGGGGCTATGGAATGGCTGCTGTCTTACCTTTTAAGCCCAGGTAGCCTTTCAGGCCCATTGGTCCTTCATCTCCCTTTTCTCCCTTGATGTCCTTCATCCCCGGCAGGATGAGAGGAGGTGGTCCTGGGGGGCCCCGGTCTCCTCGGTTTCCTGGAAGGGAACAGAATTCGGACCCCAGGGATGGTGAGGCAATCAAACGCTAAACTGGTTTTGTCCTCAGAGCTCTGGATGTCGCTCTCAGGGATGGACATTCAGGTGAACCACAGCCTTGGGAAGCTACAGGAGCCACAGTGAGGGAGAGAAGACCTCAGAGTACAGGGCAACTGCGTTCCTAATTTAATTTGTTTTATGTATATGAGTGCATTGTAGCTATCTCCAGACACACCAGAAGAGGGCATCAGAACCCATTAGAGATGGTTGTGAGCCACCATGTGGTTGCTGGGAATTGAACTCAGTTCCTCTGGAAGAGCAGTTGGTACTGTTAACTGCTGAGCTATCTCTCCAGCCCCCTAATTTAATACTAAATTTTAGCCTTTTGTTCTGTTTTATTTTGAGATAAGATTCCACGTAGTCTAGAAGATTCCACGTAGTCTAGACTGCTGAAACTTATCATACATAGATCTTTCTAAGTCTGGGGATTACAGGCACATGCCACCATGCCTAGTCCTAATTAAAATTGTAAAAGATTAACTTTTGCTCCATGGCCTGAAGTATCTACCTTAGCATGAAAATTATTTAAGAGCACAGGTGTGGGTTAGAATCTTGGAAGA
>NC_034608.1:29915610-29933598 GCF_900095145.1 Mus pahari | reverse complement strand
GAGACAGCCTGCTGAACAGAACCCCTGACTGAGACAGCCTGCTGAACAGAACCCCTGACTGAGACAGCCTGCTGAACAGAACCCCTGACTGAGACGCCTGCTGAACAGAACCCCTGACTGAGACGCCTCTGTTCCAGCTACTGAGGGGTGAGGTTGGAGGTTTGAACCCAGTTCAAGACCAGGCTTGGATTTTGGGAACATTTTTTTTTCTTTCTCTGCCTGGGATTGAGTTCTGATCGGCATGCACGTGACTGAGCTACAGCCCCAGCCCTTGAGGCAGGGTCTTGCTTTGTAGCCCTGGCTGGTCCCCACTCACTATGTAGGCTGTTTCCCAACTCATGCAGAGCCTGTCTCTAGACTTCCTTTTCTCGGTTTCTTTTCCATCCGTTCTTTTTAAGCATCTTTGTTGATGTGAGATTTATGGACCACACAACTCACTGTTTGTGATTCGTTCGTTCGTTTGTTTCTTTGAGACAAGGTCTCACCATGTAGCTTTGGCTGTCCTGGAACTCACTATGTGTACCAGGCTAGCCTTGACCTCATGGAGACTCGACTGCCTCTGCCTCCCAAGTGCTGCGGTTCACACCATTACACTGGGCTACAGCTCAGCGTTTTAAAGCGAGGAGTCTGATGGTTTCCAGTGTACTTCGCTGTGGGGCCATCACCAAATCTAACCTTAGATTCTCCAGGGATTAAGCCTGGAATCATCTCCAGCTGTCGTCTCTTTGTGGTTTGGTTTCTTTGTTTTGAGGTAGGGTCTCACTATGTAACTCTGTCTGTCCTTGAACTCACTATGTTGACCAGGTTGGCCTCGAACTCATGGAGATCCACCTGCTTCTGCTTCCCGGCCGCTGGGATTAAAGCTGTGCGCCACCATGCCTCTGTTTCAAAGCACACTCCTACCCGCTCTTGCCTCTGCAGCTCACACTTGTTATGGTACAGTTAGGATGGAATGGGCTTTGTGGCAATCTTAGTTCTTAACATGGCCATTAATTTTGCTTTGGAGACCTCCCTTTGGATAGGGTTGTATGATCCACCGTCAGTGTGTGTGTGTGTATGTGTGTGTGTGTGTGTGATGGGAGACTTGTAGCTGGGATCATCTGATTGGCTGTTTGCAGCTTCCAGCTTTGGAATGCTGGGGCCCAGGATCCCTCCCAGCTGCCTTGAAGGTGAAGGAAGCACTGTTCCCCAAGGAGAATCCTTTGTTGTTGTTCTGTATTTGATGCTTCTGGGGTGGATCTGCAGCCTTGTGCTCACTGGGATGCACCCGCTGGCTCTATGCTCTACACCTGAGCTTCAGCAGCAGACACCTTACATGGCTATTTTAGACATTTTTATTTTGACACACGGTCTTTCTTAGTTCTTCAAGCTGGCCTGGAGCTTGCTCTATATCCCACCCAGGCCTTGAACTTTCAAGCCTCTTGCCTGCCCCTCCTTAGTAGTCAGGGTGATGGCTGTCACCATCATACCTGGCTCGTTTGCTTGTTGATTAGCATGTACTGTACAAAGTCGAAGGACTCATCAGGACACACACATGACACGCTTTGATCATGGCTGTTTATCTTACCTGTCTCTTCCTGTCTTTGTATTTTCATGGCATACGAGCACATGCATGCACACACATAAACACACACATGCATACACATATGTATTCATTCTCCATATGAGAGAAAATATGATATTTGGATATTTTCCCTGCTAAGTCTGGCTTATTTACCAAACATAGAGACCCCTGGATCTTAAGCAAGAACATACCTTTAACCCCTGGCTCTCCAGGCAGGCCCTTCAAACCAGGAACTCCAAAGAATCCAGCTTCTCCTTTGGTTCCTGGGAAGCCCGGTCTCCCCTTAAGTCCCAACATGCCCTGGAAACCATCCATTCCAGGTGACCCTCGATCGCCTTTGGAGGAAGAGGAGAAGAAAGTTAGGAACCAAGCGTTTGGAACATGTCAGTCTCCCTGTATCCTGGACTCTGCGGCCATGTCACTCACATGAAAGCCTGCGAAGATCCTTACCCTGAGCATGGATCCCTTTCCAGCACACAGAGGGCATAGGGCCCAGCTGTCTGCAGAGCCCACAGAGGTCAGGTGGAAGACAGTATGAGGCCTTTGAATGGGCCCCAGGTCTGTTCACAGCATGGCAGATGCCAAGGGCCGAGCAGAGGTTCCTAAGGTTTTTCCAACAACTTACACTCGTATGAAGGATCACTTGCAATTGTTTGAGTGTGTGTGAAAAATTCAACTCCAGGGGCCAGGCATTCAATGAAAACACCATTCCCTGGGATCTAAACCTGATTTCAACAGGTTCTGTCTAGAAGTTTACCTGTGTTGATAATCCTGAGGGAAACCACCTTTCTAGGTAAGGTAAGCTAGCATCCTAGGGTCCTGTGGCTTCAGGCCTGCAGGTGTGTGAGGTCAGCTTCCAGCCAACTGTGGGGCCCCCAAGGGACAGCTGCTCGAGTCAGACTCAGCCCCAGCAAGGGAAGCTCTTGCCTGGCTTCATATTTACCTTTCTGCCCAGGGATACCAGGCATCCCCGCCATTCCTTTAAATCCAGGGCTTCCAGGATGACCACGCTCGCCTGACATACCGGCGTCACCTCTATCCCCAGACAGACCTTTCATGCCCACAGGGCCAGGGACACCAGGGTCACCAGGCTCACCCCTATCTCCAGGCAAACCTGTCAGAGAGAAAAGCAAAATTAAATGGCACTGGTACAACCCTTACGATGCCTTAGAGGAGCTAAACTTCCTTGGAGGAAAACAAAACTGACCCAACGAAGATGATAAGCTTAAATTTCAGCCTGTGAGCCCTGCAGGGATACGTCTCCTAGAGGTCCCTGTGATAAAAGGCTGACCGCGAGGGACAGTCCAGTATGGCTCTCCCTGCGTAGGGCTCCTTGTTTCCTAAACAGGGATCCATAGAGCACAGCAGGAAACCGGCGGCTTTGACTGGCACATCGGCCCAGGGTTAAGAAGAGGTTGATGCTTCGGGGCCCTGCTCTTTCCTGATTCTCTGTTCAGTTGCCACTCTGGCAGACAACCTCTGTTCTTCCATACCTCCTGTAACCCAGGTTCCCCCGTAGCAAGGATCTGGAGGGCTTTAGATCCCTCCCTGATGACATGTGTCTATGTCAAGCCTCCAATGGCCCCAGCTTGGTATTCTTTCTACCCTCTGCCCATCTCCTCACCCACACCACTGCCCCTCTCTTTCAAATGAGCTCTTATCTCAGCCCATAGACACTTGTGTCTGTCCTGGTCGTCCCTTTTCTTATGTGTCCTCTCCCCCTCTTTAGTACCACCTCTGTACCAGGATCGTGCTCTCCGCCTGACCCTTGGCCTCTGAGATGCACAGCTCCCAGCTCCAGCCTCTGCCTGCCTTACCCTGGCTAAACACAAGCTTGCTCAGGATGAGACCATCTGCCTAATACAGTGTGGCTCGGTGAGAGAGAGCAGGGCCCCTGTATTGTTTTCTCCTCCTGGATGGGATGTTTATAGACCATGTGTGGGACTAGGAGCTGGTGAGCCCTTGGGGACATGTTAGCAGATGGCATCTCAGCACTTGCCACTTTGAAAACACAGGCATCAGTGTGGCACACAGGAAAGCTGACTTCTCTGGGGTCCAGACAGCAGTTTTGACACAGACAAAGCCACCTATAGGGACCCCTGAGACCAGGACACCAGGAAAGGCCTGGTTTTCGGGTGGTGGTGGGGTGGGGAGGGGGACTGTGTGCACAGTTGATTGCCTAAAGAGTCATCGAAGGCATCTGTAAAGTTACTTCCCGACCGTGGCAAACCAGGGAATACAGGAGGATTAGAGACTTTTTAAAGTTTAGGAGTGAATATTCCATTAAGAATCCTCTCAGTTGTCAGTGTTATGGCACAGGTAAAACTTTTATTCATTAAGAAAAAAAAAAAAGTCAGGGGGCTGGAGAGATGGCTCAGCGGTTAAGAGCACTGACTGTTCTTCCGAAGGTCCTGAGTTCAATTCCCAGCAACCACATGGTGGCTCACAACCATCTGTAATGGGATCTGATGTCCTCTTCTGGTGTGTCTGAAGACAGCTACATTATACTCATACACATTAAATAAATAAATAAATAAATAAATAAATAAATAAATAAATAAATCTTTTTAAAAAAGAAAAGTTCAGGGCTGGTGAGATGGCTCAGTGGGTAAGAGCACCCGACTGCTCTTCCGAAGGTCCGGAGTTCAAATCCCAGCAACCATATGGTGGCTCATAACCATCCGTAACAAGATCTGACACCCTCCTCTGGAGTGTCTGAAGACAGCCACAGTGTACTTACATATAATAAATAAATAAATCTTTTTTTTTTTTTTTAAAAAGAAAAGTTCATAATGAGCAGAGAAAAATAAAATAAAATCAGGAAGCCGGCTGCAGTGGCTCACACCTAGAGTCCCAGCGTTGGGGCAAGAGAATTGCTTGAGAAGTTTGAGACCAGCCTGGGCAGCGTGGTTAGATCATACCCCACAAGATCATAACAAAACAAAATTTACCAAGCATTGGTTCACGAGGTGCAAAAGCCATGGGTCAGCTTTGTGCTGAGTCAAGTGGGAGAGGTGACCTCACCTGTGTCTGTCACCTCATCATTGTCTGTCAGTGCCCTAAGGACAGCTCCTCTCCCCCCACCTCCCATTCTGAATGTCATCTGTCCACATCAGAGCAGGACATACATGACAGGTGGCCAGGCTGAGCTACCCCACTCCGGCTGCTTAAATTCTTTTTGATGAAATATAGGCCCTGTTTTTAGAACCCCTTGCAGTTGTTGGGGGGTTCCTTTAAACACAGATTGAGGGATCTCCTGGGAAGGACTGTGTCAGGATGGCTGTTAGCACCAATGAGGGCAATGGTTCCATGCACTCCTGGGGTGCTGGAGTCTTACCTCCAAGGCCAGGCGAGCCTGGCTGCCCCAAAGGCCCCTCTCGGCCAGGAGCTCCTGGGAATCCATGTTGTCCTGGGGGCCCAGACTGTCCCGGCTGTCCCGAAGGTCCTGGGAAGCCTGGTTGACCTTTAAGCCCCGGCATCCCGGGCATCCCTTGGCTTCCTGCAAGAGTCAGAGACAGAGCTGTGAGGTCATCACAGACATCACAGGCTTGGTCCAAAAAAATATCAAAAGGAGTCGCTAGTTAGGAGTGCAGGAAGTCTGGCCTCCACAAGGAGGAGCCACAAAACCCAGTGCGGCACCGGGAGGCCCGCGCCTTGAATGTTTCCTTCCTCTTTCCTACTGTGTAAATATTCCAGGAAGTGATTTTGGTTTGGCAATATTAGCATTCAGCCACATTTAAAAATATTCTTAAGGACTGAGTAGCCATCTCTGTGGTTAAGGTTTAGCACTGCTGACCCAAGGTCACTTTCCAGCACCCATGTAACTCTGGCTCCAGGGGCTCTGATGCCCTCTTGTGGCCTCCTCCTGTACCTGCACTCGTACCCTCTGCAGACACACCCACAAACAATACCAACCAACCAGACGCCCCAGAGCTCCCAGGGACTCAACAATCAAAGAACACACACGGAGGGACCCATGGCTCCAGCCGCATATATAGCAGAGGATGGCCTAATCTGGCATCAATGGGAGGGGAGGCCCTTGGTCCTGAGGCTCAATGCCCCAGTGTATGGGAATGCTAGGGTGGTGAGGTGGGAGTGGCTAGGTAGTTGGGGAAGCACCCTCATAGAAGCAGGGGGAGGGGGTTTACGGAGGGAGGGGAAACCGGGAAGGGGGATAACATTTGAAATGTAAATAAATAAAATATCTAATTAAAAAACAAAGATAGAAAAACTCTCATTGGAAAAAAATATAAAATAAATCTTAAAAATATTTTCTTTGCAAACACGTAGACAGCTGTGTGAATAAAGTGTCCAATCATATGGATACATCGGGGGCGTGTTCTAGTCTCAGCCCAAGGCAGAGCTATGGGGAAGAGTGTGGGGGTTCAGTGTATACATCCATGGTTGTGTTACAGACGACATCTTCAGTACCCTAGTCCTTGATGGAGCAACTCAAAGCCAACACCAACCATTCTTAACGCATCGCACCAGTTCACTAATCTGCCAATGTCTACCCAGAATCACTCCTCACACGGAGGCAAACCAGGGACCTTGCAGATGGGACCGGGAGAGGTCTGGGCTGTAGTTGTGCTCATTTGACTGTAAATAGCATGTATTGTTACCGGTCTTTGCTTCTTATTCTTTAAACATTTTGCTATTTTTTCCTACAAATGTTAGTCCTTATGAGAAGCCTACTAATAGCCTTCATGGTTGAATGTTCTGTCACATGAACTTAAGTTTACTGTTCAAACTTTAATTTTGGCCAGGTGTGGTGGTGCACACCTTTAATCTCAGCACTCGGGAGGCAGAGGCAGGCGGATGTCTGTGAGTTCAAGGCCAGCCTGGTCTGGAAAGAGAGTCCAGGGCAGCCAGAACTCTGTTACACAGAGAAACCCTATCTTAAAAAAACAAAACTTAACTATTGTTGATACTACGTAGACAATTAACATGTCTCTGGAAATGGGACACATTTTGGTATGCTGTGATGTGTGTGCACATGTGAGTTCATGTGTGTGTGCATGTGTGCACATGAAATTTCTTCTCTTGTGTGCCGGAATTGAGTGTAAACCAAGCAAGACCACTGTGGGCTTCTTACCAATGCCCCTGAGAAGGAAGCTGCTCTCATCCTGGGGACTGCACCTCAGTACAGCTGGAGTGTAGTCTTCCATCTGTCAAGTGACTCACCTCTGAATCCCGGTGCTCCTATTTCTCCTGGGAGCCCTTTCAGCCCAGGCTGCCCTGGTAGTCCAGCATCTCCTCGGGTCCCAGGCTGGGCCCCTAGCACTTCTCCTGGAATCCCTCTGTCCCCAGGGGGTCCAGCTGGCCCTGGAAGTCCAATGGGGCCTACGGGTCCATCTGGGCCAGGGAGGCCTGTGGTACCTTTGGATCCTCGGGGTCCCATGAACCCTAAAACAAGACAAAGGTGGTACCCATAGTCACAGGTCTACAAGATCATGTTCTGAGACAGTGTTGACGAGAGGCAGGGTATGGTATGAACTGACTCTGGGAGGGTTGTCTCTGCAAGCCTGAGAGCCCGCCCACTGCCCTTCGGAATCTCTCAGTGTCCTTAAACCTCTTTGAATCCCTTCACTGTTAGCTTTCAGTCTTTGCTGTATCAAACATGGACAGAATGATACAAAAGGACCCTAAACCTACAGATGGTGATCAGCGGATGTGTGTGTGGGGTATCTGTGTGTGTGTGTGTGTGTGTGTGTGTGTGTGTGTGTATGTGTGTGTGAGCAGGGCCATGGACAGCTAAAGACGGGGACATCACAGGGATATTCTGTCTGGCACCATGAGTGACCTTCAGACTATGAACCTAATATTCTTATTTTGAGATAGAGTATCATCTTGTAGCCCTGGTGAGCTTAGAGCTTGATATGTCAACCACGCTGGCCTCTACTCACAAAGATCTGCCTGCCTCTGCCTCCTGAGTGCTGGGATTAGAGGAGTGCACTGCCACCCCAGGCACTGTGTGCTTACCCTTAACTATCTACCCATTTGGAATAAGGGACCCCCCCGGGGGGGGAACTGGGGAGAGGGCTCAGTGGTTAAGAGCATAGGCAACTCTTGCTTTGATACCCAGTATCCACATAGTGCCTCACAACCATCCTTAACTCCAGGTCTGGGACATCCAATGTCTTCTTCTAGTCTCTTTGGGTACCAGACATGCACAGACATATACCTACAAGCAGGCAAATCCGCTTAGTGAAGTGCACCTTGGTAGTCCATGAAACAATGAGGCCACCAGGGCACTGAATTAATCAATATGCTAATCCCTTTATGGGTTAATAACACAATGCATAATGGGAGGCGGTAAAGGAAGGATGTGGAGCCCAGTTGGGGAAGTAGGGACATGTTCTTGGTGGCCATATCTTTCCCTGGATCTACCCATGTGACCCCTTTCTCGGCTTCCTGGCCACCATGATGTGCAGCTCTGTCCTGCTCATGCCACTGTGATGAACGGAGCCCGTGAACGGTGAGCCAGAATAAATAAATAAATCTTCCCCATTGTGGATTTTTTTCCTTAGGTGTATAGGTCATGCAAACCTAACTATAGGTCGGTAACCAGAGGTGGCACGGTTGTCTGTACATCCAGAACACCCTCAGGAGAGGGCTCTGCTAGAATGTTCACTATACCATCCACTGAGGTTTCCCCACACCATGCCTCCTGTTCCCCATAAGATCTCTGTCACAACCCAGTACAACATCAATGCTGAAAGCCAAGGAAAGCACGGGCCATAGTTACCAACAACTGTCACTGTGATAGTAAGCGCTGGGAGATGGTCGTGCTGGGGTGGACCAGATGACTTGCATGAGCCATTCCCTGAGCATAAAGGACACCAGCTGTGCAGACTCACCTGGGGGTCCTGGGAAGCCTTCTCGACCTGGGTCTCCCGGAAAGCCCTTGAGCCCTTGTTCTCCAGAAGCTCCTGGGAATCCTGGCATTCCTCTGACGCCTTTGGCACCTATAGACACCCAAGGAAACCATAGGCAGGTCAGACCCCCTGAGAACCAACGGGACCTGACTCTGCTTCACTGTGAACTAGTGAGGTCTGTCCTGGAACTTGGAAATGTTGAAGCTGGGGGAGTCTGGCCTAGGACAGCTCTCACAGTATGTCCCCAGACAGAGCAGGGCCCATTGCTTACTGGTTATATTCTTTTTGTTGTTGTTGTTTGCTTTTCGAGACAGGGTTTCTCTGTGTCACCCTGGCTGTCCTGGAACTCGCTTTGTACACTAGGCTGCCTTTGAACTCACCTAGATCTGCCTCCCAAGAGTGGTGAGATTAAAGACCCCTCCCCCACCAGCCCTGTGTAGATTCTTTACATTGTGCACAAGAGCTGGCCTCCCTGGGAAGTGACCACAGTTGTGACTATTTCGGGATGGCAGGACCCCACTGTGTCCAGAGGTGAACAGGCATTTGGGGACAGCAGAAAGAAACCCAAGATTGGAAGCCAAAACCTCAGGCTATGAAGGCTGCATATTACCTGTGGGGCCTGGGGGTCCTGGCTGGCCAGGTGATCCTGTGGGGCCTCCAATGCAACCTGGCGACAGAGGAGAGGCGGGTGAGCTAAAATGACATCCATGCTGACGCTCATTACCTGGGTATCACTGTGGTCAGAAGCAGTCAGGCAGACTGGCTACCATTTAATGTCCAGATTAACTCAATGACCTAAGGACTCCTGGCTCTGATCAAAATAAAAAGTTGAATTCTTATCACGTAAAAGAAGTCAGAATATTAACATAAAGTGCAAACAAAGTTAGTCTGATGAAAACTGGTACTGTGTTGTACTTCCTCATGGAGACAATAGTCCAGCCGATCATTGTGGGTTCCCACAAGTTCAAGGACACAAAGTTTCTTCCATTGGAAAACATCTGTCTGCAGATGGACACACTTTATGATCTCTAAAGAGACTCTTTGGTTTCTTCCTGAATTTCAATTATTCAGGATTAGCCACAGAGATAAGTTGCTTTGAGCAGGTGCAAGTTTAAACCTGGTGTTGTGGTTTGGTTAAGACAGGCACTGCCTGGGAGGGGTTAGGAGGTAGGGCCTTGTTGGAGGAAGTGTGTCAGTAGGGGTAGGCTTTGGGGTTTTAAAAGCTCAAGCCCAACGTCTCTCTTTTCCTGCTGTCTGTGGTTCTGAATTTAGAACTCTCAGCTATTTCTCCAGCACCATGTCTGCCTGTGTGCTGCCATGCTTCCCACCATGATGAGAATGGACTGAACCTCTGAAACTGTAAGCCAACCTCAATTAAACGCTTCCTTTAATAAGAGTTGCCTTGGTCATGGTGTCTCTTCACAGCGAGAGAACAGTGACCGAGACACCAGGGCTGCAGATGCTCCTGGGGCCTAAGATGACGGTGCTCAGCTGGCCTCTCTGCTGAGCATCCTTTAGTAAAGATAGATGTCCTATGAGCATGGCTAGTCTAGGAGTCAGTCTTGCCTGTCTGCAGGAGAACACAGGCCCGGCTCCCATGGGTCACTCGCCATTGAGTCCCATGTTTTACTATCTAGAGTAGTAACACAGTCTCAAGCCATTTGCTCTCCCTTGATGTACCTGGCTGAACAATCACTTGCTGGCCGTCTCCGATAGGTCTTTTCACACCTGTGTCACAATCTGAAGAGACACAAAAGAAGGAGGCAAAGTCAGAACCAATGGAAGCCATCGACTTACCCATGTCCTGGTATCCGTGTTTAAGTATGTGCGTGCGTGCCTGCATGTGTGTGTGCACGTGTATGTGCACGCATGTGCTGCCATGCAGGCTGGGTGTGGGTGACCTCATTTGCCCAAAGAAGTTGTACATTCCAGCTGCCCAGCAGAGAGGATGGTGGGTCCAGGGAGCCTGAGGTACACATCTGTTCCATGTGTCACGAACAAATGTGGAACACGATCTTTGTGTCTGGCACATGTGTCCCTGTGCACACGTGCATCAATCTAGAGACACAGATCTAGGGACACAGATGCACCGACTGCCCCAGGACTCAGGAGGACAAGGGAACCACTCCTTCATACCTCTCTGTCCTGGGGTTCCTGGGGGACCTGGAGGCCCAGGGAAGCCTGGAGGTCCAGGCAGCCCAGCATCTCCAGGGAAACCACGCTCGCCTTTCGGGCCTGGTAAGCCATGTCCTGGAGGACCGACTTCTCCTGGAAAGCCCTTGGTTCCGGGTATGCCAGGGAGACCTGCATCCCCTGGAGGGCCTTTGATGCCGTCGCCCTGCAAGAGAATCCTGGTTATCTTCGAACGCATGCAGACATCCGAGCCAGCCAGGCCTTCCCCTCTGCCCCTCCCCATTTCTCTGGAATTCTGGGATGCAGGTCAAGAACAGGTCAGCTGGGAGGAAAATGTCTAAGTGAGTGACTGAGTCGAAGTTAGAACTTAAAGCACCGCCATTCAGCACCATGGAGGGTCAGTCTGGGAGACACACATGTATACTCAAGACCATGGACACAGGAACTCCAGTCCTTCTGTCACATGTGTGACATTCTTGCTGTTTATAAGGGACATCAATCATTAGAGGAAAGGGAGTTAGATAAGAAGGAGCCATGCGCTCTTACAATGAGGGGCATCCACAGGGGACAGGCTAGGTGTCCTGTCCAGTGGCATGCCTGTAGTGATGATGTCAGCCAGGTGGAGACACTTGTGTGGGCAATAGAGGGATAATGGTAGGAATGGTGAGCTCTGGGCAGTGGGCAGGGGCAGGGCTCACAGGGTGGTGCCCAGCGTGGCCCCAATGTCAGTGCTCTGTATGGCTAATGAGATGCTGAGTGTCCTAGCCTGCCTACAGAGTCATGGGTGGGTGGTCGGGGGGGGGTTTCTGATGCCAGATAGGCAGGAGTGGAGGAGCCAGTCGGCCCAGACATCACTTTCTCCTTTGTATTCAAAGATAAGAGAGTGCTGTGGGAAGTCACTGGGCCAACTCTCTTTCTGTTTGTAGGACACTCAAAAGCATGTGCACAGCCATATTTAGCCTCTCTAGTGTAGGCGGGGTCAACAAAGCAGGACTTCCCATTTTCCCATTTCATAGAGTCACCAGAGATCATAGAGTGCACAGCCCAGGTTTTGGATGGCATGTGGGCAAGTCATTTTGTCATTCATATATATATATATATATATATATATATATATATATATATATGCATATACATACATATATTGTTGCTATCCGCTATCTTCTGACACACCAGAAGAGGGCATCAGACCCCATTATGGTTGTGAGTTATCATGTGGTTGTTGGGAATTGAACTCAGGACCTCTGGAAGAGCAGTCAGTGCTCTTAACCGCTGAGCCATCTCTCCAACCCTGCCATTTTGTTCTTACCTTATGACACTATGCTCTAGCTTGCTAGAGCACGCAAGGTTTGTGAACACCGAGGGACACTAACTCTCCAAGGTCTGCCTGGGAACAGGGAACACCCTGTCCTGACAACACGCGGGTCTTCTTCCACAGAGACCACAATGGATGTTCCCCCACTGAAGTGTTCACCCTGTGCTTCCCAGTTCACTCACTAGTCTTTAAAGACATGACGTCCGCTGACTAAGACAGAGTGGACTTGTCCTGAGCACTGGGTGAGAGCCAAGGGCATCCTGAGATGTCCAAAGAACAGGAAGGAATTGAGGAGTGGGGCCGGGTTTGCTGGAGTGAGGCAACGGCTTACCGGGGGACCAGGCAGGCCAGGGAATCCATCCAGTCCATCACGCCCTGGGACGCCGTCATCACCTTTCATTCCGTGTACACCAGGGACACCTGGCTGTCCTCGCTCACCTGGGAAAGATTTGCACATGAATCTACCCAGCCAGGGACACACACGCAGATTGTTAATTGAGCCGAGAAGCGCACAGTCACAGAGCACTAACCTTTGGTGGTGATTGTTCTAGAGTCTCCCTTTATTCCTTTGGGTCCAGGAGCTCCAGCAATGCCCGGGGCTCCCTGTGGATAGAAACACACGGATGTCTCTTCCTCCTTCAGACTGTTAAAGGATCTCGAGTTATGCATTTTTGTGGACAATTGCTTGCTGAGAAGAACTCTTCACAAGGCTGGAAGAAACTCTGCCCTTGGGCTTCAGGAAGGTGGTTACAATCGCTAGAATCCAAACAGGTAATGAACCCGTAGGACAACGGGTAGGAAGGATCATTTATTGGGATGGAAAGATGCTTTAGATACTTGGTGCTCTCGATGAGGACTCAGGTTCAATAAATTCCTAGCAACTGCATCCGGAACTACAGTGCCAGGTGATCTGAGGATCTGATGCCCTCTTCTGGCCTCTGTGAGTACTGCATGCATGTGGTACAATCTCTCTCTCTCTCTCTCTCTCTCTCTCTCTCTCTCCCCCTCCCTCCCTCCCCCCCTCTCTCCACATCAAAATACAGGCAAAACACCCATGACACATAAAATAAAGATAAATAAAACTGTAAAAGAAGATATGGTCGCTTCCTATCTACATGTGACCAATCGAGGACAATAGCTTCTCTGGCAAATTGAGGCTGACAACGTGGAGGGAAGTCACGCCTCAGAGAACAGTTTCCTTCCGGGCTCTGAGGTCACTGCAGCTCCACAGGGTAGAAATGGTCTGGGATTGGACTTCTGTGTGCTAGGCATTACTTGTGGTGTATCTTGATTAACTATTTGTGAGAGTTGGGGACTGTTGAGTGTTGGTTTAATGGAATGGGATGTTACATGTGCTTGTGGACTGACTGCCTTGTGCTGGAGAACTCCAGGGGAACTTGATTTACTCAGAAGGGAAAAGCCTCTGGGTTTAGAACAGCTGCTCACACACAGATGGCGCTCATTGGGTGTTTATGGACCAGCTCTTGTGCGTCAATCACCCTTCCAGGCTATACAGCACAAATACTACAACAAACCAGCCAATCAGTCAATTCATTATCATCTATCTATCCATCCACCCATCCATCCATCCATCATTATAAACAGCCAACCAACCTATCTTATCCAACAAACTAGTCAAGTGTATAATCTATCTAGATAACCAACTATGTACCACTTTCCCCCTCTCTCTATCATCCATCCATCCATCCATCCATCTATTCACACATCCATCCATCCATCCATTCACACATCCATCCATCCATCCAACCATCCATCCATCCCTCCATCCATCCAACCATCCATCCATCCATCCATTCACACATCCATCCATCCATCCATCCATCCATTCACACATCCATCCATCCATTCACACATCCATCCATCCATCCATCCATCCATCCATCCATCCATCCATCCATTCACACATCCATCCATCCATCCATCCATCCATCCATCCATCCATCCAACCATCCATCCATCCATCCATTCACACATCCATCTATTCATCCACACATCCAACTAGCTGATCAGATAACCAGCCACGATCACAGAACACTATTCCAGGCATTCCTACACATCATTTGGCCAATCAACAATCCATTTATATGTATCCATTCATCCAATCAGCCTCCCGGTCACACAGTTCCACAGACCCACACTCCTACTCCCCCAACACACACACACACACACACACACACACACACACATACACACACCATCCTAGGGGATCCTTTTACACAGGGTTGTTGTACACAACAGGCATAGAATTAAGTTCAGGACAACAAACACAACCAGAGGCTGTTGGAGAAAAGCCTTCTGCTGTGTGCACAGGAAGGCAACAGGCACACTTGGGCTATTTATAGGTCTCAGAGGTACCAAGTGGATTCCATTTGACCTCTAGGGATGTGTCATCTGATGAGCCGACTTGAATCTCCAGGACGGAGCAGATGGCTTCCAGTTCAGGATTTTTTCTGAACAGGTTAACAACACTGAGACTTAGATGGGGCACTGTCTTTAAAACATTCATTTTCCTTTTGCTGTGTGTGTATATGTGTGTTTGATGGGGCCTTGCTCATGTAGCCTAGGCTAGTCTCAGAACTGCGATGGCACTGGCACCGTCTCCTGGCACTGTCTCCCACACTAAGATGAAACATAGTATCACTGCACTAAGATGAAACAGTGTTACTGTTCTTCCTCGCCTTAGGTTCTCTTTCTGTAGGGTTGGAATGCTGAAGCTGTCTGTGGCCAGGTGCCTCAAGAACTTTCTTTCTCTATTGCTGCAAAGATAAGTAATAGTGACATTCAGCTGTGGTGCCACACACCTGTCATCCCAGAGTAAGGGAGGCAGAAATGGGGCATTGCCAAGGGTTGAAGGCTAGTCTGGGAGCCATGGTGAGGTTGTGTCTGTGTGCACGTGCCTGTGTGTCTACCCAGTATGTGTCTGTGTGCACATGCCTGTGTGTCTACCCAGTATGTGTCTGTGTGCACGTGCCTGTGTGTCTACACAGTATCTATCGATGTGCACGTGTGTATGTATCTACACAGTATGTGTCTATGTGCATGTGTGTATGTGTCTACACAGTAGTGTGGCCAGTGCTCCACCCGTGAAGGACAGCGTTCCTTAGCGTGGGCATGCATGTTTTTCCTCTCTTACCTATCAGACAGTGGGCATTTGGGATGTTTCTATAAAACAAAACAGCTCTTATGTATAATGCCATTCCACACACAGTGCATATACTTGAGAAGGCACAGGGCTGCAGTTCCTTTCTGCAGCCTGGAGTGGAACCTCTGGGTCCTGTGATAACTTCTTGTCTAACTTACACAGTGGCTTGCACTATTTCAGTCCAACAGGTTAAAGTTTTCAAAAGCACATCTTTAAAAATAAAATAAAATAAAACAGCCCATACAGTCAGTGTGTGTGTGTGTGTGTGTGTGTGTGTGTGTGTGTGTGTGTGTGTGTGTGAGAACGAAGTTTGGCTCGCCTCAGGCACCAGCACCTGGTAGCTGCAAGGTAACAGCAGGGGGCGCCCTTCTCTCACCTTGAATCCTGGGAACCCAGGGATACCGTGAAGGCCTGGGTCTCCTTGGTCGCCTTTCTTTCCGAGTTCCCCATTGACCCCGGGAAAACCTTTGGGTCCCGGCAGTCCTGGAAGACCCGCGATGACCTGGCCACATTGGCAGTCTCCAGCTTCACCTGTCGTGGTTAGGACAGGGATGCATACGTTAAGCTGGGCTTGGAATAGCAGGGGCAGAGGACAGGTGAAGGGGCTGGTGGGAGAGGGCAGCGCTTTGGAGGCACTGAGTGCTAGGATTAAAGGCGTGCGCTGCCGCGCCTGGCTTCAGAATGCCTTTCATTCTGCATATATGTGGTGAGGTCGTGGGTAGTCCTCATCCAGACATAAGGTGCTTCCTAGGACTCATACACAGCCTAAAGTTAACTTTATCCACGAGTTTTGGTGTGGCCGCTTTGGCTGCGGCCCAGCGAGTGATGCCAGCCGTGGGATTCCCCACTTGCAGTGTCATGTTGGCATATCAGGTCTCAGAGAGTTTCAGATCAGAATGCATATCCTTTACCCTCAGAGAAGTGAATGAAGGGTGGGGACGGGGTCAGCTTACAAGAGGAGGTGACATGGGGGCTAGGTTGGGATCACCATCCTGACCTTCCCACCCCGCAGTCCTCACCTTTCCATCCTTTCTGCCCTCGAGCTCCTGGGAAACCTGAAGGTCCGGGGTAACCCACTCTCCCTTCCGATCCTTTCAGGCCAAACAGGAAGCCTATGGAGAAACACACGGGACAAAAGTGTTTGTGAGAGATGGCCAGAGTGGGTCCAGTGTAGCCTCTCAGCCAAGTCTACCCCAGCTCCTTGCATCTCCAGGCCCACACCAGCGCCTCCAAAGACAGATGGAACAGAGGCCAGAGCCTGCAAACTTAGCTTTTCCACCAATGTATCGAGACCAATGTCTTTCCTTTTGAGAAACGTTCAGTCCAAACGAAGAATTTGACTTCTCAGCCATGTTGCTGATGGCCGCGCATCCCTGCTCTCCCTCAGAGAACTTCCCCCAAGGTGTGTGCATGTGGGGGAGGCACGAGAATTAAGATAAACTCAGCTCTCCCCTCTGTCCCCTTTCTGGAGTGCATGCCCATCTCTTCTCAGACCTTCCCATTTCTCCTTTCTCCTGCATACATGAACACACATGTAAACCTGCAAGCATGGGGGTCCTGGTAACTAACTGAACTCTCCTAATTGGTACTAGGCATGGTTGACCTCACTTAATGACCTTGGCCCCAAGGTTCCTCTTCTAGGTTCCCTTTTTTTCCACTAGGGGCCAGAGTTATTAGTCACTACAGTGCTCCAATAATTGCACATATGTATATCAGTTGACCAGATGAGACCCCACTTAGACTTCACAGTTCTGAGAGGCCTTTGGGAAGACTACCATCTGGTGGCGGACCCAAGGCTGCTTATTCAGGCAAGATTGGCTGTGTGTGGTAGCTGAGCACCTCCGGACTCCTCCGCTTCTCATTGTCTTACTCTGTAGCCCAGGCTGGCCCCAAACTTATGGTAATTGTCCCATCTCAGCCTCTCAGGTGTCAGGATGACAGGTGTGAGCCACCAAGCCTCATCACTGCTAATCTAGTAGTGGTCATAGCTCCGGCGAGCACCCCCAGACAAGGCAGGCGCTTGTGGCTACACAGGAAGTAGAAGGGGTAAGGAAGCAGTGACTTCAAAGGCATGGGACGGTTTGAGGGAAGCCGAGGTTTGTAGGGAGGCCTGTGAGCATTGTTCCGCGTAATCTGATCTGGCCTCACATCTAACACAGCCTCTCACTCACTCATTCATCCACCACGAGCCAGCTCCTGAGCCATGCCAGGCAGCAGGCCAGGAGCTGTGTTGGCACTGGGAAGCCGGCCTGCCTCGAGCCGACAGCTGAGATGCAGGGACACAGCTAACACGCTCAGCAAACAAATGTGAAGTTTCAGATGCTAGCTAGCACCGCGAGAGGGAAGGTGGGAGCAGCTGATTTAGAATGGGTGCTGTCCAGGGAGGGCCTTCTGAGGAAGTGGCATGGACTGTGGTTGACAGAGGGAGCTGGCTAGGCAGGGAGCTGAAGGGCTCTCCACAAACAGAATGGAGGGACCAAATGGCCCCTTAACAGTCGGGAGCCATGACCAGGGAATGTGTAAAGGGTACATGGAGGAGTGTTGTCATGGAGGAGGGGAGAAGATCCTCTTGGGCTTTTATTTCTAAGGGCAAATGGAGTCCTGAAGTACTTTAAGGAGAGAGACTGCACCACACACTGAGTCCAGTGTGGAGAGTGAGGTGCCCAGAGACTCCTGGCTCAAGTACAGATGCTATGGAGGTACAGCGGTACCAGGGAATGTGTGAGCCAAGGAAGAGAGTGACAGGGTGGATATCTGCAGCTCCACTCTGGGCATTCTGAGATTAGGCATTCCTGAGACCCAGTGCTGCTGTTTCTAGTGAGAAGTTTCATGGCTGTAGCTCAGAGTGCAGAGGAGGAATGACAGATGTTTTCACAGGGCTGCGTTCCCACTGGAGAGGAGAGGAGAGGAGAGGAGAGGAGGGGAGGGGAGGGGA
>NC_034608.1:29884754-29915331 GCF_900095145.1 Mus pahari | reverse complement strand
GGGGAGGGAGAGGGAGAGGGAGAGGGAGAGGGAGAGGGAGAGGGAGAGTGGGCCACTGAGAAGTCCTACAAAGTGTCAGGAGAGTGAGAATAGTGGACCAGTACTATGGCGCCCAGGAGAGCCTTTCCACACGGGAGATGCTTAGGTTTGGGTTGGGCTCTAGCCTAAACTGTCAAGTCCTCTTGACAGATGGAGAGAAAAGCAGACCATCAATAGGAAGATTTATCACCTGGACTTTATGAACACTTAAAACTAGAGACCTGTCACCAAGAACAAAATTGACATTTAAAACCTGCACCAAGGACAAAGAGAGATGTCTTTCTTGGGAGTTAGTAAGGCCTTTATGAAGGTACAGCTGAGCCGTGTAGATTCGACCTCTGTCTCTCCCCTTGTTTTCTTCTGTGTAATTCATTCATAATTTTAAATACGTTCTTTGGGATGTGGGAGATCTCAGCATGACTTCCATGAAGAAGCCAATAGCTGATTCAGTCAGCTGTACTAGAAATGGCGCCAGCAGAGCCTTTCACCCAGAAAGACAGCTGGTATCCATGTTCGCTCTGATTCTCTGAATGACTAAGCATTGTGGCTTCCAGCAACCGCAGCACACAAAATAGGACCCAACGCAGTTTCTGAAAGAAGACTCCAAAAGTTTCAGATCTGAGAAAGGCTGAGCAACGTAGGACTCCTGGTTCCCAGTCCTAATTTCAGGGTGGCTCGGAACTGTGAGGCACACTTGGAAAGGCCAGTGGTTGGCTAGTTTTCACTTAAGAGTTTGCCGATTTGGTAACAAGGTATCTCACAGAGAAAACAACAATGTATCTCACAGAGGAAACAATGCAAGAAGGGATGTTGTTGTTAGGGATGTCCTAACATTTTTAGTTGATAAGCTTCTTACAAGAGTCCCTCTTCCGCATACATCCCCTTATCAGCTGCTAAGGTAGTCCAAGTGGCTGTCTAGTTCTGTTTGCTTCTGGTAGTTTATTTATGTCATTGAAGTCGTAAACCACTTAGTGAGCAAAATTCACCCAGGAAGATATCGGATGCTTGTGACAGGATGGGAGTGACAGAGACAATGTCCTCTTTCATGGTATGCGCTTATGTTTTTTGACGCATGTGGGGAAAACCCCACAGACACTACACACAGGAAGGACAGGCTCATAGACATTTATATGGTACACATGTCATTAATAAATATTTTCCTGTCAATATAAATGGATATAACTCGGATGATAAAAATTACTTCTAGCATAATAGAAAACATTAAAGATAGCTTTGCTCAGATGCATCATCCAAGAAAATAGCAACACTTACTTTTCTTTGCCCTATCTTCCAAATGAAAGAAAACTGGGCAAGTGGGCTCATATTAAGTTAAAATGTTACTGTGAGATGTGAGTGGAAGCAAAGTGACTGGCTCCCTACGTGTCTGTTTTAGAGAAGTATTCCTTTCTATGGAAGAGACGCTATCGACAACTTTCCCTCTGGAGATGGTGCAGAGAAGGATTTTCCCAAAGCAATTAAAACAGCCTCTGAACTTGAAGTTTAACTAAACCCCAACACTACCCATGAGCAAATAGGTTGCCCTGTCCCCTGAAGGGACGACTTGAGGAGAGATTGCTGCTGGAGGTGATGTCAGGGAGTTGAAACCATTTTGGAAAGAAGTGTCTACGTTTGGGTCGCTGTCACCCCCGGAAGAGAAAATGACCTCATATTTTCTTCCAGTGCCTCAAAAGCCAGTCTGTCCAGGAGATGAAATGTTCCCATGAGGAATTTTCAACATCTAACAGGTAACTGAATGCTACAGCTGAAGAGACCCGGCTTTGTGGCTGGCCACTTCACACGAGTACCACTATGGCACGAGTACCACTCAGTAGATAGAGTGTTCTTGATATAAGGATGGCATGGACTATCACAACCTGAAAATACTACGCTGGCTGACTCAGGGACCATCCTAGCTGCTATGGGGAATCACCCTGGTGCTGTGGGACAGCAGGCTGGCCAACCCTTCCTCCTCATCTGCCGTATATACAGACTCTCCGGGTCTCCTGTCCCCCCTGGCCAGTGGCCATCATTCCTTTATGCAGCTATCTTTTCTTGCACCAATGGTTTATCTCCTGTGACACTGGCTTTGCAGTGACAGAGCTAATAATCACATGCTGAACCAGATTGCCGAAGCAGAGCAGAGGAGCTGTGCGTGAAGGAAGGAGACGCCTGCAGAGACCCAGGCGTAGGGATTTCAGCTCACGGTGCCTTGCTGCTGAAGTCACCGTAGCCACAGCTCACCGTGCGGGACCTGTGGGATCACTGACTCTCTACAGATGGAGAGGCGATAGCTGTTATGCCAGTACCTGTGTGGACCCTGGGAATGCCCACCACACCCTCACTCATTAGCCTACCGGATCAACTCAGAACCAGCTTGGTTAGGCTCCGGTGAGCACAGCCACTCACCATCTGGTCCGGGTGAGCCTGCAGGTCCAGGGACTCCTTGGGGACCCGGTCTTCCATCCGCTCCTGGTGGGCCAGGGTAGCGTGCAGGGGGGCCTGGTTCTCCTGAGAACCCTTTGGGTCCCATCTCCCCTGGAAGGCCTCTCATTGAATCTGAAATCCAAGAGCATTTGCAGCAGGTGAGTGTCCCGACAGGTAAAGGCTGTGCTGGCTTTCCTGTCGCAGAGGACCTGCCACCAGGAACAAGCATCAGGGTTTAGTTAACAGAAGAAGGCGATGGCCTTGGTACACTTCTTCACAACTTGTCAACTTTTACAGCTTCCACAATGGCCTGGAATTGTGACCATCTGCTTCATCATGGGACGGCACCCCCTGGTTCTTCCATCTGGGGACCAGATATCACTAATCACGCACTGGGGTCATATTCTAACCTTGCTGGGGTTACTATTGCATGTGCATCGGAGCTGCATGAGAGGGACAGATAGAGCCACAGGAAAGCCACGTGCCCAGCAGAGCCTATTACTAGTCCATGTCCATACCGGAGACCAGGTATGTTTGGATGCTATGAAACCCCATTACCTTCATCTCCGACGGATGGACCTGGAGGCCCCGTGGTTCCAGGCTCTCCTGGTTCGCCTCGGCTTCCTGGCTCCCCAGGAGCACCTTGGAAGCCTGGGTCACCTCGGGCACCTACAACCAAGACAGGTTCCCTTCAGTCAGAATCAGATCATTGCCTAGGAACGAGCACATACCACAGCAGCGAGGCTGCCCTCTACAGGCCACTTCAGGCATCCAACTTCCCAGTAAGTCCAATGTATATACAGAAGAGAGTCAGGGAGCTTGCTTTCTTTCTTTCTTTCTTTCTTTCTTTCTTTCTTTCTTTCTTTCTTTCTTTCTTTCTTTTATTTATTTATTATATGTAAGTACACTGTAGCTGTCTTCAGAAACCCCAGGAGAGGGCGTCAGATCTCATTATGGATGGTTGTGAGCCACCATGTAGTTGCTGAGAATTGAACTCAGAACCTTTGGAAGAGCAGTCGGTGCTCTTAACCACTGAGCCATCTCTCCAGCCCCATCAGGGAGCTTTCAAATGCTGAAAATCCAGGGGGGCCCCCAGTCCACAGCCCAGCAGGCTAAGATTCTGATAAATGTAAGACAATATCGAGGCACAGAAGACACCAAAAAGACACACAGTGGTTTCAGTGATTTCAGCGGACTCAGTGGCATTCTGGGCGCTCAAAACAAGACCCTGTGCGTCTCCTAGAAACGAAGACATTCCCCTCGCTCACAGATAGGGTCACGCCTGGATGGTAGTGAGGGTTATCAGCCAGAACCTAAGTGACCGTTTCTAGTGACCCCTTTTGAAACCACCAGGGAAGCTGGGCTGTCTCTGAGTCACTTGGAGAACCTGTCTGGAAAGCTTATGACTTTGTTACCGACAGAAGAGGGTCCATGTGAGGCCACGTCATACACTGGGGTGTTTGTACCAACCTTTGGCCAGGGATGGATGGGGCGAGTAGACAGAGGGTCCTGGGGGTCCTTGTTCCCCCCGTTCTCCCTGGGGTGGGGAGAGAAAACACTGTGAGTATAGCCTTGTATATTGCCTAGGAGTGCACAGAACATAGGCTTAGTTTAATAGGACGGGTTTTCTTACTATCCAACCTGCACTGTCCCCATGGCAACAGTTCTACCACGTGGCGGCAGGGAGTCCCTGCATCCCAACCACCAGACAGACATAAAAAGGAACACCACAGAGGATCTCCCCGTGAAGCCCTTGCTGGGGCTACGGATGCCAGGAGTGCCC
This sequence comes from Mus pahari, assembly GCF_900095145.1. Classification (NCBI taxonomy): domain Eukaryota; kingdom Metazoa; phylum Chordata; class Mammalia; order Rodentia; family Muridae; genus Mus; species Mus pahari. The sequence goes on along the minus strand of NC_034608.1, from coordinate 29,911,085 downwards.
GGGAGACTGCAAGGATTCTGCGTCTCAGACCTTCAAGGTGCTGACGTCTGAGACATCTGGCGAGGGAGGAGGCAGCATGGAGACTCAGGGTCGCCCAGCACCATCTGCTTTGTGGAGCAGCCTCATGAAATCTCCAGATACACCCACGCGTTTCCCTGATCTCCACAGACATGTCCTCTAGCAGGAAGAGCCACCCACAGGGCTGGGTCCTCTCCGAGCTACCCTGGATCACCCCAACTTGTCTTTTCTCTCAGCCCTTAGGGTCAACCACACAAGTTCTACCCTCTAACAGGAACTGGAGGCCCCTCCCCACCTTGTTGCTACAAAGTCAGCCTCCTGCTGCACTGGGCAGGCTGAGGGGGCTGAGCAACACAGAGCAAGCCCCCTGTAGGGGGGCTCATCTCCTCTGATCGTGCTGTCTCAGCTAGGAGCAGGACCTCATCATCAGAAATAAATGAGTCACCTTGGGTCCTCGAGGTCCACTGGGGCCTTGGAAACCATCCAGGCCTCTGCTTCCCTGAAAGAGAGATATGGGAGATATGAGCTTATTATTTCTAGTTGCAGGGGGGAAACTCCAGAAAACAGCCCCGTGGCACTTCTACCAATCCAGCCAAGGCAGCCACTAAGAATCCCCTCAACGACCCCGCAATCCAACACATGTTCACCTCCCTCACTTTGGATGCACAAATATCTTTAAAGCCGCTCTGCTTGAGGCAGGAGCAAATGTGGCATTGGCCTGCAGTGTCTGTCAAACAGCCTTTCCTTCCTTCATGATGCACATATTTTTTTTTTTTTTTTTTTTTAAGATTTACTTTATGTGTGTGAACATTTTTTTTCCCTGCATGTAGGCATGTGTACCATGTGGGTGGCTGGCGCCTGTGGATGCCAGAAGAGAGGGTCAGATCCTGGGCTAGAGTTATAGATGACTGTGAGTGACCAACTGGGTGCTGGGAACAGAACCCAGGTCCTCTACAAGAGCAGCAAGTGCTCTTAGCCACGGAGACATTCTCCAGTGCTCCCCTCCCTCCCAACCTTGTAGTTTTTCTTAGTATTTTTCCCCCTTGGTTGTTGGTGTTGAGAGTCCTGGGTGACTTGTGCTACGGAACTCTGGATGTGCCCATTCTACCCCCCAGGACTGGGCAATGGACTGACGGCTGCTCCTTCCGTTCCCCCACATCAGCATCTGAGTGAGCAGGAGACTGTGCAGGATTCGTCTCCTCCTGCAGGGCAGCAGCCACATCTGCTCTATCAGCTAAACTCTTCCCTCATAATGAGTTTTGAAAGTCTCCAGGTGCCACCAAACAGAATCCCCAGAGTCTGTTGATTTGGAATTTCTCTTTTCATTAAAAGCAAAACCAAAAAACAAACCCCTTAACACTAATTTGGCCTCCAGTTTTCTCCAGTGCCAGTCAGAGAAGAAGCTGGGCAGGCACGTGAGACTTTCTGAGGAGCGCGTTCTTCTTTCAAAAGACGACATCTGGCAAAGCTGCCAGAGCCACGCCAGGGTTCACAATAGGCCTGTCCAGGGACTTTACAGATCTGCAGGGGCCCATGTGCTGCTTGATGGACTAAGATCGGCTGATCAAATTGGCTGACCTTCCCCCCTTTTGCAGGGCTGTGGCTGACCCTGGTCCTCTCACACTAGGTGGAGTTGAACATTCAAAAACAGTTGATTTTATGTTGTTTGAGAACCCTAAGCCCTTAAGGACACTAACTAGCAGAGGTCCTCAGTAACTCTTGGGACATATTTACAGCTAGGCTCCCAGGGAACATCTCCTCAAATGCTCATCAGGAGGCACTGCCTTATGGATCTGGTTGTGTTTCCCATCTCTGGATCTCTAGGTCTTTCCTCAGGCAAGAACTCAGGCAAAGAACTGGGGTTCATGTAATTCAACTCAGGGACCTTTGGGGAAAGACTTCTCCCAGGATCCACCTAAGCAGGCCATAGAGCAGGAAGATGCATCATCATGTGATTTAATGATGATGTCATTACGTGCCTGGCTTGTGGGCACAGCCTTGCTGCCTGCTCCTAACTCCCACGTAGCTGGAAAAAATCACACCTGGTAGTTGTGATTCCTGGAGTCTAAACAGCTCTGTGGCAGTCCAGTGGCCCTGTCACACACAGAGATGGCTATTTCCTGTGCCCCACATTCACACTACACAAAGACTGTGGCCAGTGCACAGTTCCCAGGAAACCAGATCTCCATGAGCACACTCTATAATAAGTCCTGGATGGGAGAAGGCTTGGCTGTCGTTAGACACAGGTTTCCCCCAAACAAAGGGAAATAATTGCTCATTTTTCAGAAAATATGATACAACCAAATGCACAAAGTATCTCCCTGCCTGGAGCTGTTTACTTTTCTAGGCGTCCATGCCTGTGTGTCACCACATGTGCCCCCCTCCCCTCTCTGTGTACATGCACACAGGCATGCAAAGAAGGCTCTTTGTTCTTGTAGGGAGCCTGGGGCTTCCCCGGGACGCATGGCTTTCCCTGCGTCCTCCCTCTTTGGCATGCCACTTTAATGGGTCACCATATGCGTGTGCGCGTGCACACACACACACACACACACACACACACACACACACACACACACGCAGGCAGCTCTTTGGAGCTGCCTTTAAGTTCTGGCCCCCGAGGGCCAGCACATCTGGAAAGCTCGTGGGGAGGCAGCAGCTGGCCAGTTGGACAACGTGGTTTGTACTGACAGGCAGTGGGATGAGTCATTTGTGTATGTCTGCCTGTTCCCCTATTTTTTCAGTTGGGTAAACTATTTCTTCCTTTGACCCACTTAAGCACAGATGTCTGCTTCTTCCCAGGTTACAAAGAGAAAGCTGGACGGGCATCCCTTGTATGCTGTACTTAGGTAGCAGCATCAGGGGTGGGTGCGGGCCAGGGGCCAGGGCTTGCTGGGCCCTCGTCTGGGATCCTAGTCTTCATGGGCCTCTAGTTCCTGGGGCAGCTGTGCCGAACCGTGTTTGCAGACCTAACAGCTCCTCTGTTTCACTGAAGAGTAGGTGACAGCGTGCCACCTGCTCACCTCAGCATACATTGACTCTGACTCGGCTGGGCTTTGGGCCTAATGCCTGTGTTAGCTGTTGCTACAGAATCTGCTCATTGCTACCCTTAAGCCAGTAGTATCCTGGCCTTGGCTGTGGAGCAGGGGACAGCTCTTGTCCCTGCTGTATTACTTTCTGGGACACTCTCAGCAAGAACTACCATGATAGGAAGTTGGGTCTAGTTAGTGTGTGGCCTCCAGCCCGAGTTTAGGATCTACAATGAGAAGGAACAAGAATAGTAGTAATGGTGGTCTCCATGGTACATGGTCAATGCCAGAATTTGGCCTCTAGCTGGAGCCACGGAGGTCAGCCATGGCACCAGGAGGCAAGCTGACCTGCTATCCCAAAACAGCCACATAGCTTCTCTGTCTTCGTTCAGCCTCTGGGCTCTTCAGTGTCACGTGGCTACTTGCTGTGGCCATCTGAGCAGGGCTCAGGGGAAGCTAGGATTTCGAGGCTGCTTTCTGTGTCCCTGACAGGACAGCCTGGTGGAAGCAGGAGCCCTGAGCACCCTGTGTGAGCACTCTGGTGTTGACTATAAGCTGAGTAGAGCTACGGCTGTATCCTGAGGCAAGTAAATTTGGTACATGTGTGTACTGCAACCCTGTGGCTTCCTGACATGTTTGGGTGTGTATATGTGGAGGTGTGATGACCCCAACATCTCGCCCATTGGATGAAATTCAGGACAGCATGGCACAAATTTGCTCAGAATTCCTTCGCTGTCAAGTTCAAGTTATGAGCATGCTAGGGTCACATGACCCTGGAGGCTGGCACAGATCTAAAGCCAGACCCCAGGACTGTGGGTGACAGGAAGGTGCTGGGCTCTGCAGTAGGTGGGCTGAATTCGTGCATACAATGACTGTTGTGAGTTAGTTAATTAGTGATTAATTAGATAAAAGCATTTCTTCGTGTGCTTTCTGCCCCAGCTAGTATTTAGTTGTTGCTGAATCTTGTCTGGGCCCGTAAAAAAAATTTTTTTTTCATACACAGTTTCTTTTTCTTTGCCAGGCCACAAGAGGAGAAAAGCAACTAGGCTATTATTAAACATAAGCAAGTATCAAAGTATGTGTAGATCTCTAAGAAATAGAGGGGGAACCTCAGTCACCCACTGACAACCTTTTAGTGACAATGACAGGGTGAGGCCCAGGGCTGGGGACCTAGTGGCAGAGAATTGGGATGGGTTCTGGGGACAAAGCAACAGATGGATGAGGGAAGCTGAGGCAGCGGTGAATGCTACACTAAGGTCTCCGAAAGAGCCTTTTGGAACCATCAGTCATGAGCCTGTGGATGCAGGGAACACCCCAAGCGAGCTTTGGGGAGAAGCGCTGTTTTCTGAGATGCCACTGGTCATATCCACGAGGTTTCAGTCCCGGAACATTTTGCGTATCAGACTTACTTTCTCTCCTAAGACTCCCTTTTCTCCATCAAGGCCAGGAACACCCTGTGTTGAACAGAAAAACACAAGGAATAAAGATTCAGGGCAGGCAACCAAGTTCCCCAGAGGATGGCATAACAGTGCCAACAATCATCAAACAGCCTTGTGCTTTCAAGGTTTGGAAGAGCAGGGGCAGGCGGCCACATCCAACCCCAGGCGGCCACATCCAACCCCAGGTGGCCACATCCAACCCCAGGCGGCCACATCCAGCCCCAGGAGGCCACATCCAGCCCCAGGAGGCCACATCCAACCCCAAGGGCCCAGGTGGCTGTTGATGCTCATGGCTCTCAAGGTGACACCTTCTTACAGATGAGCCTCCCCATGAGAAACATTTTTATTGGACTCTTTGGGTGTCCAGAAATGAACTTGCATCTTAGATACTTCCTGCAGATTGTTACAAAGGTTAGTCAGGACTCAAACCAGGAGGAACCTCCTGGGCAGGTCCAGTGTTTTAAAAACTTCAGCAGCAGGGGAATATGGGTTCATGGGTTGTAGCAAATGCATCTGAGAGATATCCCTGGTGGTGAATGCCCAACTGGCTGGCTGTGCCCAGGGTAAGACCATGGAAATCTCAACTCTTTGCTCAGCTTTTCTGCAAACCTAAAGACTGAACCTAAAAACAGAGAATCTGTTTAAAAAGCAAAAGCCAACTAAGTCAGACAACCGTGGTAATAAAATACGTGGCTCACCCGTACTCCTGGGAACCCCATGATGCCTTCCTCGCCTTTTGAGATTACGCCCTAGGGAAGAGAAACCAGAGTCTGAGAGGCGCCTGGAGCTGACCTCACCACCGGCCAGTCTGCAGCCTTCCTAGGCCCCTTAGGGACAGGATGGGGGTAGAGAGAGCACAGGGCTATGTGCTCATCACCTTTACCGGGGATGCCCCAGTCACCACCACAGTGAGGAAGAACTAGGAAGCTTAGTCAAACTGGACAAACAAGATGGCAGTGACCCCCGGGCCTAGAGCAGAGGACATCTCAACTCCATCCCAGCCCCTCTCAGCCCCCCACTTACAGCTTCAGATAATGCTAAGTACCCACATGATTAAAGCAAGTGCACTGTGTATCCACGATACCTCCTCACACAGAGAAGTGTACAAGAACACAAGGGTTAAGACCAGAACACACCCCATCATTCCAATAGGAGCCCTGAAGAGGGAGCGATCCCAGGAGGGAGGTAAGGAGTTGTTGTTGAACTTACGGGTGTCCCTTGCTCTCCTCTGTCCCCCTTTTCACCCTGCGAAGAAGACACGGAATAAGAGACGCTCTCGCCTTTGAGATCGGCAGTACATGAACATCGATCCCGTCTTAGGCTACGAGGCGAGAATGTATTTGATGAACTATTTCCCGGTAATCAATAACTCCTCAGCGCTGTAGCTTCGAGTCTCAAGTGCAAACAAGGAGTGTTTTTCTAGAATTTTCAGAAGGTGATTCGTGATGTGCCCGGCTGGGAGCCTTCCTCTTTTCCATCTGAGCAGCTAGTTATCGGCACCAGCCACAGGGCCCAGGTGCTTCTGAGCTTTCATGGAGATGGATGCGAGTGCCCACATGTCTGTCCCAGAGTGGGAGGACCCAGCCCAGGGGACCCCCAATTGACCACACTCAGTCAAATAAGGTCTTCGCAAGAGAAGGCAGTTGGAACACACTAACGCCTCCCGCTAAAGCAGCTTCAGCAGTATAGAATTTCTTCACAGTATTTTGGACTGGCAGGCCCTTGGCCCATCTTTGCTGTTAATACTCAGGATTCGGCAGCTCACACCTCCTTCTGGCTGATGGAAACTGTCCAGTCCCCCCAGTAGCTGGTGCAAATCTGATCTGGTTCCCTCACCCCCCTCAAACTGGCAGTGAGGTCCTTCCTGTCTTGGGATGCAACTGTTTGCATAAAAATGAAGAAAATGACTCTTGCACCCTCCTTTTCCTAGGTCAGCTGGGAATGACCATCCCTTTACCTTGTACAGATCCGGGTGGATCGTTGATGTTGTGGGCCCAATAAGTGTGATGTCAGATGGGATCCCGTTGGGTCCTGGCTGTCCTATGTCACCCTGCAGAATGTTCAGCAAAAGTGACAGTTTTGAATCAGGAGGGCACAGAACTTGAGGGACAGTCCAGTCTTACCACAGGCACTGTTTGGTTTGGTTTGGTTTGGTTTGGCTTTGCATGGCTACTTTGTATCACAACAATAAAATAACCTCACTGAAATAATGGTAGTCTAACACAATGTGAACCACCTTCCCATTGGCAACTGTTTAGAATTAGTAAGTCAAGGTCAGAGGTCACCAGTGATTCCACACTGCACCTGCTTCTGCAGGCTACCAAAGGTTTGATAGATTTGGGCTTTGCTGGGGTCACCGGAAGCAAGAGACACTATGTACACCAACAACCCAAGGCTAGACTAAATATCTTGAGGAGACTTTCACTGTTTGTGTCTGTAGCGGCAGACACTGGCCCACGTGAGTAGCAATGGCCGGCCCCATGCCCTGCTCACGACCTCTCTCTCTCAGAAACTGATAAACACAGGAGATTCCAACTGATGTTTCTTTTGCTGTTTCTACCAGTAAAGGACACTCTTAAGTTTGAGCTCAGTCACCATGTGGCAGGCACAGCAGCAGACTAAGTGCCGGGGCATCTCCTGAAGGTCTCCGTGTGTTTTGGGTATTCACTAGCACGTTCAAAGACTGGGACCACAGGACCCATGAGGGTTTCCGTGTGTTCATCAGTATCCGAGTAATGCCTTCTTGTGGATGGCTGTAAGTTCATCTCCACAGTCTTCCATGTGACCATTCCCTCGCACCAGTGACCTCTCCCCAAGCCCTCCCTCCCATTATGTGACCTAATTACCGTGGGGTATTTCATTGTAGGGGACTTTACATTTTTATGTGTTTTGTTCTTTATCTTTCCCCCCTTAGTGAATTCATCTAGGGCAGCCATGTGGTCTGTTCCCTGAGCTGGTTCCAGCTTAGGCTTCAGCTGAGCCCTTTAATCTTCTCTGAGTCCCACACATTAGAAGGCATTCTTTTATTTTTCTTTATTATTATTATTATTATTATTATTATTATTATTATTATTATTATTTTCTTTATTTACATTTCAAATGTAATACCCCACCCCTGCCTCTGCTCCCCTACCCACCCACTCCCACTACTTGGCCCAGGCCTTCCCCTGTGCTGGGTCATATAAAGTTTACAAGACCAAGGGGACTCTCTTCCCAATGATGGCTGATTAGGCCATCTTCTGCTACATATGCAGCTAGAGACACAAGCTCAGGGGGTACTGGTTAGTTCATATTGTTGTTGCACCTACAGGGTTGCAGCCCCCTTCAGCTCCTTGGGTACTTTCTCTAGCTCCTCCATTGGGGACCCTGTGTTCCATCCAATAGCTGGCTGTGAGCATCCACTTCGGTGTTTGCCAGGCACTGGCATAGCCTCACAAGAGGCCGCTATATCAGGGTCCCTTCAGCAGAATCTTGCTGGCATGTGCATTAGTATCTGGGTTTGGTGGCTGATGATGGGATGGATCCCAAATGGGGGAGTCTCTGGATAGTCCATCCTTTCATCTTAGCTCTAAATTTTGTCTCTGTACCTATATCCTTTCATGGGTATTTTGTTCCTTATTCTAAGGAGGAATGAAGTNTCCACACGATGGTCATCCTATTAGAAGGCATTCTTAGGAGGACACCTCCGCTCCCCAGTCCTGAAGACGGGTGGAAGTCACATATCCCTGTTGGAATCTCTGCCCACCGAGACTGTTCACAGTCTTGTCTTCCCTAATCCACCATTGTCCCTGGAGTGTGGGTGACTTGGCATTTGACCATGATCATATGTAAACTGTATTCTCAGGTCACCCTGAGCAGCGATGCTCACTGGTTCCTGTCATCGGGTCCCCTTACCTTTTCACCCTTCTCTCCGTAAAAACCGAGCCCTCGGTTGCCCTGGAAACAGAGATGGTGTGTATGAGTTTGGGAGAATCAAGAATCACAGTGAACCCAAGCTAGTTTTTAAGAAGAGAAGAGACCAAGCCACGTCCTCTCTCAACGTCAGGAACCAAGTGCCTCTCCTGGTCCTCTGCCTACGGAAGGCCCAAGGGGCGAGTGGAGAGTTGAAAGGGTCCTGTCAGCTGACACATTAGCACTTGGCCATCCAAGGGAGGGCTGGAGCTCTTCTACAGGTTCTGGGCTCTTTAACAGCCCAGATTCTGTATCTGGAGATCATGTCATCTCATTTTGATAAAAACCACCCTAACTTCATATAAACTTTTTTCCCCCTTCCTTAATGATTTTAGGGGACTTAACACTGACTGCTTTTCATATTTATGTGGCTGTTTGGATGTTTTCTGAGGCAAAGTCAGGCCTGTGTCTCAGCCAGTGTTTATCCAACAGTTCCTCCGGCGAGCATCCGGGCTGGAGTCAGCCCTCCCCGCCGCCATCCGAGACCATCGATGTGAGGAGCCACCCCACATGTTCACACAGTGCTCTTTCCTTTGGACCCCATGCTCTTTCCCAGGGTCTCTATTGTGACAGCGAGCAGAGCAGGCATCACACAGGACTCCTCCAGCCTCTCTCTGCAGCCTACTGTCTGCCTCCTCCAATGCTTAGATATCGTTCGGAAAAAAAAAATAGTAAAAGCAAAACCTTTCATTAAATTCTGCTTTCCCTCGCCACCTGGCTGGGAGTTGAAATCAAAGCACAGCACAGCATGGCGGCCGTGCGAGTCCCCATAGCACGCCTGCTCATAGATGCCTGTCAGAGTTGCCAGGAAGTGACTTGGCCCAGGGTGAGGGGGCTGTTTGTATTTGCAGCAGCCAGCGGAGATCTGAGGCCAGAGCCTGGGCTGGGCCACTGCTTCCTTGGCCCTGCAGCTCCTTGGACTTCCGCTGTCCTTGGCTGTAGGCCCTTCCCACAATGCTCAGGGCTGACTGATGGGGGTGAGGGTGGGGGGAGTGGGGGGGTATCCAGGAGTCTCCTCAAGTTTTAGCTCCAGCTGGAAACGCTGTTGGAGGGGATGGAAGCCTAAGGGGTATGGAGGTGGGTGGCAGCCAAGGTCACCAGGGGTCACAGAAAGGGGGCCGCCTATGGAGCAGGCGTGGGAACTGGAAGACCTGCCTCTGGGTATGGAGCAGTGCAAGGCTCTTCCAAGCTTCCTGCTGAACCCCAGGATTTCTGATCAGACATTTTCCTCATCAACATTGCTGAGCCTGGACAGCCGTCCGGCTTTCCCAGGTTATGACAAACTGGGCCCTGCTCTCAAGGCTGGAACAAACTCCAAAGTAACAAATACCCTGTCATGGAAGTGGTGTGGCTTTGCTCTCCATCCTGACTCAGTAGCGCTGGACATGTCCCTAGTGCTGACCTTAGGTTCTGAGTCTCACTGTATCCCACTAGGACGAGGGTCTCCCACTCCCCATTAACAAACACAGGGCCCCCTGATTCCAGCCTGGAAAATGGCTTCTGCAGTTAAATAGGAGCTGCCCCAGGCTGCCCAGCTGCACACCTTCCATTGTGGCTCACGGGTGTGATTTGCACACAGTCACAGCGGGCGTCATGGAGCTACAAACAGCATCCCCACATTGGGCTTGGGACAGGTGTCACACACACACCACAGTGACTATTCCTAAGGATCAAGTCTCAGACTACACAGTAGTTCTCAGCGTAATCTACACCAGAAACACTTGTCAGCCAAGTTGTTTTCTGGTCAAAGAATGCAGACACAATCATCAAAGAGCCCGCCTCACCCTCTTCCCCACTGACTTACTGGTTGTCCTTTGGGTCCAGGGGGTCCCGGTGGTCCCTGCAGAGATACAAAGACATGCATAAGCTGGGCTTCCCCCTGCCTCCCCCGCTCCCAGCTCTCAGATGACATCTGCTTGGAGGTCCTGGGAAAATCATTGATGTCCACTTAGGCCAGTATGGTCAGAGCTTCCCCACATCTGTCTTGGTGGGATGAAAAGCCAAGAGGAAGGCAGGGTCACTGTCCTTGGAATGTGCTGCTCTCTACCCACAGCTGTTCCTGGTTTGCTTGTGTGTTTTGGGCTTGTGACTTTACCCGTGCCCCTGATGTGTCTGTTCCGAAGCTCTGTGAGGTCCCAGGTCCTGTGACCACAGCCAGACTCCTCTGCTCTCCCAGGAGACTCCCCATAAGGCACTGGCACATTTTGGTGGTGGATTTGCAAATGCTCATGAACAGAACGGATCGATACATCAATTCCATCGCCCGAGCATCTGCATATGTGCATTCTAAGGTCCCCTGAACTGTACTTCTTTAGATATTGTATACTTTTCTGTGGAAGTGTGTGCATGTGTGTGTGTGCATGCGTGTGGCATGTTTGTGTGCATGTGTGAGGGCCAGTGGTCTACCTCAATCATTCGCTCATACTCTGACTAATTTTTGTGAGACAGGGTGTCACGCTAACCCTGACTTCAGCTAGTCTGGCTGATCAGCACGTCTCAGGGATCCTGCTGTCTCCACCTCGTTTCAGGGATCCACGTTTCAGGGATCCACGTTTCAGGGATCCTGCTGTAGCTCGGCGACTACTTGGCTTTTTGGCATGGTGCTGGGGGAGTGACTCAGGTCTTAGCGCTTATACAGCAAGCATGTCCCTGACTAAGCAACCTTCCCAGCCCCTCTGAACTCTATTTAGAGGAAAACCCTAAGCCACACAGTTATCGCTATATAAGTGAACCAGCCACTCGCAGGGAGAACAGTATGCATCCTGTCCCACTGTCGTCCTATCTTGGGCGAGCCTGCCACGGTGTTGCGGCAGAAGAGCTTTCTCATTGCACAAGAGTTTTGAAAAGATGAGAATCATCGCTACAACTGACAATTACGGTCTGGAGGAAATTGCACGTGCTCCTCTCGGGCTGCGAGCACACACCCTGAGAGCGGGTTCTGGGAGACGGTCACTCACCTGGAGCCGGACTCTCGTGTGTCATGGAAGGCTATTTCTCTCACCGCTGAGAGGGGCTCCTTCTCCTCTCTGGTGAGCTTTCCCTCATCCTGCTCAAGCCTGCCATATTTTTCTGTGTCATGATGTTGGGAGTGAGGGGTGACCTGTGGCCTCCACTCAGGGACTCTATACGTGACATTTGATGTGTCCCTTTCTACAGTGGCAACGGCCCAGGTGGGATGCACCTGTTACACATGGCCTGGTCCAGAAAGAGTCCGTTTCCTTCTTATTGACCAAGTGAGGCATTTGGTTGGCTTTGGTTAGGAATGATGGGCCAGCCCCATACTTAATATGGAGCCTGTTGTTCTGTGGCACTCAGTGGGTGGAAAAGGAACATCCACAGGTGAGCTGTCACTGGGCGCAGGGACTTACCGGTCTTCCAGGTGCTCCCATAGGACCCATCTGTCCTATTGGCCCCGGGCGGCCAGGAGGTCCCTGTGGACAGACAATGAGAACATGACTTGAGGCCAGGTAGAGTGGGGTGTCACCTCCAGATGTTTTATTTATTTGTTTTATATATTCGAGTACACTGTCACTATCCTCAGACGAACCAGAAGAGGGAATTCCCTAATGAAAATGGTACTCACCTGGTAACCAACCAGGCCAGGCTCTCCAGGTTCACCCTGGTTAAGAGGAAACAAGCGTTAAATTAAGAATTACTAGTGTGTGTTGTGTATGTTGTATGCATGTGTGTGTTGTGTATGCATGTATTATGTATGTTGTATGCATGTGTGTGTTGAGTATGTATATGTTGTATATGTTGTATGCATGTGGTGTGTATGTGTGTGTGTGTGAATGTGTGTGTGTATGTGTGTGCGTATTTGTGTGTGTATGTGTGTGCATATTTGTGTGTGTGTGTGTGTGTGTGTGAGTTCATTCAGGTGCATGTGAGGACAGAAGTCAGTATCAGATGTTATTCCTCAGGAGACACCCAAACTGTCTTTTGAGACAGAGTCTCTTATTAGTCTGGAGCCTCCTCAGTAGGCAACTCTGGATGGCTATTGAACCCAGGGACCTGCTTGTCTCTACCTCCTCAGGGCTGGGGCTGAGTATAGGGCACTGCCCAGCTCTTTTACACAGTTTTGGGGTTTTAACTCAGGCCTTATATTTGCATGGCAAGCTTTGTGCTGACTGAGGCATCTCCTGAGCCCCTAAGAGTTGACTGGCTTTGAGCATCTTTGGATTCATTTACCTCTTTGGCAAACAAACATGACATGTACAAGCCCTGGCAGACTGAGGTATTTGGTCTGCGACATTGAGAACAAGGGGAGACTGTGCACACCCCCACACAGAAATATGATGGCCCCAAGTTAATCACAGCCTTGTTACCCCATGAATCTGTAAATCCCTTCCCTGCATTGCTTCTTAAGTCACTGGAGTTAATTTCTAACTGGCTTTGTTACAGTTTACATGGGATAACCAAGTTCTGCCTCCCACCTATGGCAAACATACCCGGTATTTGTCACGGTCTTCTTTAGAGAGTGCGTAAGGCTCGCCTTTCTGCCCCTTGGGTCCTTGGGGCCCCTAAATTAGCAGATACACCATAAGAAAGAAAAACACAGAACAACCCATTATCTTCCAGTATGGCCATGATGACCATAGATGGCTGTTGGCTTCTGTCCGCCGTGCCCAGTGTCCCCGTGGATTACATAGGCACCTCCTGCACTAATTTCCTTAAGGCACAACCATGAGTATGGAGCCATGTAAAAATGAGATGGGGTGGTGGAGGGGGTGTGTGGGCGCTGCAGGGTGGAGGTGGAAGCCGTTAGCCAGAGACGCCAACTCAGTGAAGGGTAAAGTTGGGGATGTTAGCTCAGGACGTCTTCTCACCTCAGCGTGTTTTCAGAAAACAAAGGCTTAACCAAAATGTTAGCCTAACCTGAATTTGCAAATATAGTTCTGAATGAGCATCTTAGGATTCTTTTTGCAAAGACCCTAAGAATGGGGTCAGAGTGAACAATCGCAGGAAGCCTCACCTATTGAAAACATATTTCTGTTGTGTATCTATTTGCCCGTTGGTAGATGCTTGAGAATCCGACCTCCTTCTGGGTCCCCAGGAATCCCAGAATATGACTCCTCAGTGCCCAACAGACACTGGGACAAGCTTCAAGTTTTAGTTGTATCATTAAGCCATCTACTGTTATTCGACTTAGCATATAGGAGGAGATGGCGCGTTCCTTAGAAGACAGTGGGTGAGAACATAACACCATGTCATTCTTCTTCTACCTAACACTCAAGAATGCTTGAATCCAGGACATTCAGTGGGAAAAACTGGGGTGGGGGGGCAAAGTGGCTTTCACAGCTATGATGACGAGAACAAGGCCTGGCAGGTGGCCCTCCTGGCCTGAACCCGGGAAATGGAGCCAAGGTCACATTATGCTTGGTCCAGTTACACGGACACGTGCCCTTCACTCAGACTTCTAGGCTAATCAGACCACCACACCGTGCATTTACTCACAGGGAGGCCAGGGAAGCCCCCAGATCCAGAGGGCCCCTGTGGACCTGCGTCTCCCCTGGTTCCGTTGCAACCATCGTAGCCCGGCCTTCCTCGGGGTCCTCCTTGCCCTGGGTGCCCCTGGGAAGCAGAATGGCGTGTGAACAGTCCAGTTTTCACATAACTGACCCATCAAACAGTGGGGAGTGTTCTCAAAAGCCACACACCCCCCAGCAGAAATCCAAGGAAAAGACAACTCAAAAATGGACAAAGGAAGGAATGAATGATTAAACACGAAAAGATGTAGAACACGCTTAAGGGCGGGTTCGAGGCTGGGTAACCCAAGAGTTCCAAGAAGTAGTTAAAAAAATGAGCAGTTTAGTCTCAGGCTGTGTTTGGGAAAACATTTTTTATGATTTGTTTATCTCTGAAAATGCATGGATTCTTCACCCCGCCCTTTTCTACAGATCCCAAGTAACGAGGCGGTTACTTCCAGGCTGCAGTGGGGCGTAACTCGGAGTCTCCTGGAGCCCACTCTGTGGGTGACACCGAGGACCTGGCTATGCTGGGCTCATGCTCTGTTGAGCATGGCTGCTTTCCTTCTGCGCCACTTCCTTCAGGACTGTGGGGCTATGGGCCAGGAGGTAAAGAGCAGACTTCCCTTCGCTGGCTCTTGTTCCTGGTACTTAGCCAGCCCTACTTGTGAAGTTGGGGACCAGGCCCCCTCCTTGTGTGTGCACAGTGAGAGAGAAGAGGCATGCTGGTGTGATACAGACCTCTGTGGACATGGGTGAGGTTCACAGGCCTCTACCATAGCCGTAGATGAAGGAGGCTGGCAGGACATGTGATCAACACACTCACCCCCTGAGCTCAGGTCTGGCCAGGGAGCCGCCTGGGAATCCTGTTGGCTGAGCCCTGAGTCAGGCACTTTCCGCCCCCCCCCCCACAACAAGAAGTTAAAGTAAACTAGCTTATAAAAACACTTTTATTGCATTTTGAGATTTTCTCATGAACAAACCATGCCTCCTCTCTCTCTCTCTCTCTCTCTCTCTCTCTCTCTCTCTCTCTCTCTCTCTCACTGGCCTTGAACTCATGGCAATCTTCTTGTCTTATCCCCCCCAAATGCTGGAAGACAAGCATGAACCACACCCCGTCTATAATTCTCTTTTTGACTCCCTTATTCGAAGCTACTACAAAGAGTCTGGGCAGCTGCAGAAGCCACTGTGGGTTTCGTTCTAGTCTGGCACTTGCTGGGCCATTTTATATTTAGATTGTCCCATGTGGCAAATGAACTCTCGAGACCTGCTCTTCCCCAAGCATCTGCAAGGCATGCTCTATTTTCCTGATGGTTAACAAGGTTCAGCGTTAGCAAAGTAGATTCGGTTCTGGAGCCCTGCCTATAGGAACCTCCAGGAAGGGAGTGCTTTGTCTATTGTTTGCTGGGAATCCAGGAGGAGAGAGAGAGTGCACTGAACACCCCCCCCCCGCCCCCATGATGCCATAGACAAAGGGAAGCCGGCTCCTTTCAAAGGTTTCTTTAAGTTATAAACGCATTGCTTGGAACACACACAATGTTTAACCTTCTCATCTTCCCAAACACTTACAGGAATTCCATCTGCACCGGGGAACCCAGAGACGCCTCTCGCTCCCTGTGAAGAGTCAGAACAATTAACAAAACCAGAAAGGCCCAGTGCCCACCCAGAGCAGAAGACCCCAGCCAGGGCCCCAGTGCCCACCCACAGCAGAGGACCTCAGCCAGGACCCCTTGTGCCCACCCAGAGCAGAGGACCCCAGCCATGACCCCTTGTGCCCACCCAGAACAGAGGACCCCAGCCAGGACCTCCAGTGCCCACCCAGAGCAGAGGACCCCAGCCAGGACCTCCAGTGCCCACCCAGAGCAGAGGACCCCAGTCATGACCCCTTGTGCCCACCCAGAACAGAGGACCCCAGCCATAACACCTTGTGCCCACCCAGAGCAGAAGACCCCAGCCAGGACCCGTACCACATCTCCTTTTGGTCCAGTTGGTCCAGGAATTCCCCGTTCACCCTTGTCTCCTTTGCGACCCTGTAGTCCTGGGAATCCTTGCAACCCTGGGGGGCCATTGTAACCCTGGGGGCCCACTGCCCCTGGCTGACCCTGTGGGAACAACACATGTTCAGGATCACAGAGGAAGACAGGCACACATTCTCAGTCAGTCCCTTTCCAAACGGCTCTTCCCGTTCTCCATAATCTAGCATCCTCAGGAACGTTATGTAAATGACCATCTTCTACCAGGGCCACCACAGAGGGATCGCTGGTGGCTACGGAGGAATGACATCAGAGAGCTTGAGGGGAAACAGCTTCATTGTGAAAACGAGAGGGTGTGACGTGTGAGGTCGGTGGTGATCGACCCAACATCACCTTGCAGTTGACAGTGTCAGCTTGCTTGGCTTCTACAAGTCTCTTCAGTGTAAAATGTTCCCAGTGACCTCCCTAATATAAGGCACACAGGCGCTACACAGAACAGCATACCCACGCACTGGAGCATTACTCCCCCTTAAACAGAAAGCACAGACACATGCTCCCATGGGGATGAGCTCGGAAGACATGTGCTTATGAAATAACCAATAATAAAAAGATACCAAAGACCTTGCTCAAAGCTGTTCCTATCTCTCCTCTACTGGTCCTTGTAGGAGCCACAGGTCTGTGGATGGAAGAGCCCCACTCACTGAAGACAGAGACGGATGAGGGAGATTCAGAGACCCAGCCCAGAGCTCAGGCACCCCCTCAACCCAGGGAGAGTCTGCAAAGGTCTCTGGGTTCCATCTGCCAGCCTTGCCACACTAGCAAATGTCCAGCCAGGGCGGGGCAGGCTGAGCCTGGTGAGCAGGGGTGGAGTCTATGCATTACAAACACGAGGCTGGTCCCACCGTGTGGTTTGCCATGAGGATGGTGGCACTGGGGGGTAGACACGGGGACATTCAGAAGCGGTCTCTGAAGCTCTATGGCTTGGTTGCTGGTGTGTTTGGGAAGAGAACAAGTTTTGGTTCCGACTCCTATGGGTGTCTTCTGGTCACGTGTGCCTTGTTTTAGTTTGTGGTGCTGCAAGGATCTAGGTTTCCTGGGATCTGCCATGTGGAGGCAACCCCCTGCCAGTGTTTACCATGACCCCTGGGGGGGGTGGTGGTGCTCAGTTCTCACAGTGGCATCTGTACCGTTTACAGCCTGCAGGTCTGTCAGTGGGGATAACCATTCTAGAGCGGAGGAAAACAGTTCCTGGCTGCCACAGGACCTGCCTGTGAGGCTGCCCTCATCCCTCACGTTCAAACCTTATTGGCGGGCGACACCAATGATCCCATGAGCTCATTTCTGCTGTCAGCAGACCTTTAACCCGCACTTCTTGGATGGGGAGTCTAAGTTAGGAGTGAACTCTAGTCTTGTCTCCTCTGAAGCTACCTGCCATCTCTTCTCCTTGCACAACCCAGTGTGTTGCCTGAACCCCCAGGTCTGCACAATCCTCACCTTTATCTAGATCCAAAACACTCTTGTGGCTTCAGAGGGAAATCCAGACCCAGCAGACCTCCCCATTCTTTCTCCCCAGCCTCTGGCAACCCCACCACCCACTGGCCTCTGTCTCTTTGGTTCCCTCTTCTATAAATCAGCAGAAATTAAATCACACGATGGGTGTGAGACCTTTTGAGTCTGGCTTCTTTCACTCAGCGTAATGCTTTGGGGGCTCATTTACGTTGCGGCACAGACCACTCCTTCATGTTCATGGCTGAATACTATTCCACTGTATGGATATACTGCAGTCTATCCTTTCATCTGCCAGTGGGCATATTTGAATGGCTCTACCTTTTGGTTGTTTATTTACACGTATGTATGTGTGTGCCTGGGCATGTGTGCCATAGCACACAGGCCAGAAGACTACTAAATGGGATTAGTTTTCCCTTTTTATCTTTACATATGGGTCCTGGGGCATCAAACTCAGGTCTCCTGGTTGCACTCCAATCACCTCCCCTTGCTGAGCCATTTCATTGGCCCTCTTGTGTAATGATGAATAAACAAACAAACAAACAAACAAATAGTCTTGCTGTTAGCATGTGTATCAAAACTCCACCTGAGTTCCTCCTGTAGGTTTCTGGTACCAATCCCCAGGACTCAGTGGATCTCAGACAATTACACATTTAAGTTTCCGACCAAACTTTTCCCCTCAGGGGCTGTATCAGTTCACAGCCCTACCAGAAATGCCCCAGTTTTGCTTCACCCTAGCTAACGCGTTCTTTCTTCTTCGGTGGCTCTAGCCCATCTTGTCAATTTTGAACAGCTGATGATGGACCAGGCTGCATATCTCGGTGTGTGTGTGTGTGTGTGTGTGTGTGTGTAGAATGTGGGTTGACCCTGACCTCTGGGGCTGCAGCTCCTGTTGCTAGGCTGAACCCTGCCTTGTGGGATAACTGGGCATTGGCATACAGTCCCAGGGTGCTCTTGGGAGGTACGTTTGGCTCGCCAGGCAGGTTGGGGCTTTCCCCAGGATGTCCTGCCCGGTGCGGAAGTGCTCTGCAGAGTTCCAGAAGCAGCTGCACATGCAGGCAAGGAGGGTTTCCCTTTGTGCGAATCAACCACCCTCTGTGGAAAGGTCCAGCTCG
The DNA here is from genome assembly GCF_900095145.1 of Mus pahari. Taxonomy (NCBI): domain Eukaryota; kingdom Metazoa; phylum Chordata; class Mammalia; order Rodentia; family Muridae; genus Mus; species Mus pahari. Next base: position 29,892,592 of record NC_034608.1, on the reverse strand, counting down.
GACCTTATTTCCATCTCTTCCTCTCTGTGGGTAAAGAGGTTAAAAATAGAGCTGTCCCAACAGAAGGTGCCCACTCCATGTGCCTACATGTCAACCCCCAAACTCCCAAATCTACAATGCTCTTCAGATTCCTGCTATGCCTTTGAAAACCTCCTTCATCCCATCCATGCTGCAGGGACACAGAACATATGTTACAAACCTGCGGACACTTTTCAAAGGACCTGTAAGATTGTGTGTGTACCCCCCACAGGGGTGGGTCTCCTAGGGAGTGGGACAATGGACACCATCACTCCACTGTGCACCTCCAGGAGGCGGCCTGCCAGAAGCTTAGATGCAGCAACGGTTGTGGGTTGTGGCGTGGCGAAGTGCTGAGCACCAGTCGGGAGGAACCATAATTGGGCTCGGAGAAGCCCGGCATTGTGCGCTGCCTGCCTGGCTCCTGGATCACGTCATTCCACTCTTGTGTCTCTGCGTGGAGTCATTCTAACTTCATGCTGAATTAATTCACTAGAAGTACATTGTCCCAGGCATGGCTCCGGAACGCTGAACCTGCATTTCACATAATTCCTAGAGGTTCTTGTGTGCATTGCTGTCAGAATAACACCATGTCCCACACTTCCCTCCACATGGCCCTTAAGGGAGATTTTAAGGTTATCTTCTAAATAAGACACATTTCTTTAGGACTAAGTTCTAGCTCAGAGAAAGGTCTGGCTCATTGAGTCAAGCAGAGCCGAAAACACCCCCCCCCATTATGTCAGCTAAACATTAACTTTAATTAAACATCCCTTGAAGATAGAATAAATGGGACAGGGATTTGTCCACTCGACACCTTATCCTTCTTTTTCTGGAGTCACACCTGGTGTGTACCTGGTCACAAGTCATTTTTGGTGGACGGCAAGGCCAATCGAAGCCAGTGTTATTAAGTTCTATGGCTAAGTAAGAGGTGAGCTTAGCATTCCAGGCTCCCGAGAATGCTCCCGAATTTGGAAAAGTCTACGTCTGGAAAAGGGGCACAGTGCCATCAGAACACGTGCATGCAGAGCCACCATGCGACTGGATGTTTTGGACAAAGGCCAGATAAGCCCAAACACCCACTCCCAAGGACAGAACTGGCCCCTGTGCACACCAGGATGTTCAATCTGGCTGCAGCCTTTCCGGGTAGAGCAGAATAGACTCCCTGTGACGCAAAGGATGAATGGTAGGAAATCCCCTCTCCTTCCTAAACCGACTCTTCCTGCCTCACCTTTCATGGGCACCAGCCACAGACCCTCCTACCCTCGCCAGCCCCTTGCAGACTCTCCCTTCCTCTCAGTAGACCACGACTCTGGACGATCCCGGGGAATTCCTAAGTTCTAGTGAATTTCTGCAAGCTGATGGCATGCACTGGGGAATTCACAAGATGTCCACGGTGGCAGGAAGGGCTCCCTCAGGATCCGGGAAATGTATTCTGTGCCCCAGGGTTTGGAACTGTCTACTGTACATGAGATGACGGTTCACTTGTGTGGACGTGTTATGTCACCTGCGGGGGAAACTAAAGAGTACCCACCTAACAGTTTGTGACATAAGAGACTTTCCAAAATTATTTAACAGATTGTAGTTCAAAAGCAAATGGCACCTGGCTGGGTGAGATGGCTCAGCTGGTAGAGGTGCATGCTCTCAGGATGGACAGTCTGAGTTCCGCACCTGGAACCCACGTCGGGGAAGGAGAGAACTGACTTCCAAAAGTTGTCCTCTGACCTCCATACACACACACAAAGGCCATGGCACACGTGAGCCCCTCCCCCACAATTAATTAACTAATTATTAATTAATTAATTAAATCCACACACGATGAAGCAAACATTCAGCTTTTACTCCCAGGACCCAACTCAGGAAGGAACATCCCCTTGTAGTGGATCAGACTCAAATGAGAGAGATAGAAATAATAAAGTTAAACCAATCGGCTGCTACCACCTGCAAAATGGGTAGAAGAAAACATTGAGACTTTGGGATCGTAAAAGAAAAGATTCTTTAGACACACACACATCACAAAACAAAATAGTGGAGAAGATTTAAAAAGTTTGATCGTCCAAATACTGCTGAAAATAAAAAGGCTTTAAACTAGCCAAGTCTGGCCTGAACTAGATGAGAGACTCCCTGTCATGCACCTATTAAACCTCCTGCTGACGCCTGACACTTGCGAGCCTACAGTGGTGGCCTAGTGCCCCCCCCTCCCTTAAACTTCTCTCCTAGCAGTTCCCAGCATCTGGCTCTCACCTCTAGCTCCACAAACCGTCTGCTGAGTGGCTGGCTGCTCATATACTGCAGTTATCTGGCTCTGTCTCAGTCACGGTCCTCCCGATTCACCCCCAGTTCTATTTTTAGAACACTTTCCTTCTGTTTTTTTTTTTTTTTGTGTGTGGTTTTTGAGGCTTGAGCCCAGAGTCTGGCGCGTGCAAGGTAAGAGCTTCGCCACTGAGCTACATCCTCAGCCTGAACCCCTTTGAAGATCACTAGAGTAACATCACAGTTTTTGAGGTTCAACCCAGGGGGCGCTGCCCTTCAGGGAAGGCTTGCCATCCTCACTGTCCCAGTCCCACTCAGTTCTGTAGCCCCCTGGAGCCATTCCGGAAAGTCTTGTCTTAGCCCTGCACTGCCCCGGGGAATGGCTGATTGCTGGCTCCTTAAAGGGCTTGGCTTCTCTGTCTACACAGCAGACAGAATGCTCCCCGGGCCCTCATGCTGAAGTCATCAAGGAGACCACCCAGGCTCATGGAAGGAGGCCTGAGTATCAGACCCTGCTCAGCATCTGATTAGATAATGAAATATCGTGGGCAGCCAAGGCGCGGGTGAGGCAGGCTCTGGAATGCTGGGTGTTCCTCCTCCAGAAGGCTCAGGCCCGTAATGTCTGAACCTGGCTGCTTTAAGCGTGACTGAGCTGAACTTGAACATGCTTAGCAAGAGGTAGGACCTTGGTGGGATCACTGAGGTTCACAGGGGGTCAAAAGTGGTAGAGGAAAAGGGGTGTGTACTGACAGAAGTCTGCAAAAGTCTAAAAAGGAAAGAATTTTGATGTTTACTGGATAGCTTGGTTTTGAAAATTTGAAATGAAATCAACATTCCTGGTGGGAGGAACAGGACCAGGGAGTGACAGTGCAGTTCCAGTAGCCAACACCAGGGGGCAGTCATTCTCAGTCTGCAGGCGAGTTGGGAAACCTGCCCTCTGACTTGAAGGTTTTGAGTCTCTCCAGGGTCACATGACTCAGCTCTAGGGGACAGAGGGCAAGTCCCTCATTTGCTAACCTCCCTTGGGGATAATCCCAAGGAAAACTAAGGTTGCCTAATTCCAGTTAGTCCAAGGGGCTATCACACTCCACTTCCCCTAGAGTAATTAAGTCAATAACTCATAATCCATCTTTTAATCTTGTTAAAGTATGTGAAGTACTGACCCTGGGAGCCTGCTCCCATGCCTACCCTGACGGCACTTGCAACGGCCACTTCAAGTGACATTAGATTGAATTCCTCCCCAGGACTGAGTCAGCACATACCTAACAGCCCTGGGTCTTTGCTGAGAGCCATTTCCACCTTTGTTAATTAGATTTTAATTCCTGTAAAACTCAGGGCACATATTGTCACTATGCTCATTCTCTAAGGGAAACTGAGGTGGGGGTGTGTGACCAACCTGCCTTGTACATTCCATGAGAGTGAGCTCACACAGGAGATGGCCATGTGGTTCTGGAAACCCACTGGCAGCCTGGGGTATGCTCACTGTAGAGAGGGACTTAGGTGTGAAGCCAGGCAAGGCAGGACAGGTGTGGGGGACGAAGAGCAGAACAGAGCAGAGCTGGCGGCGATATGGCTTAGGGACAAGATAAAAGGGTATAAAAGTGACTTCTGAGGCCGAGAGGCTAGGAGATGGACCACAGACGGTGGACTGTGTGGGAAGGGTCTGTGGGTGGCCGAGGTATCGGTGATGACTGTTCATGTCATCATGACCACCATGCCCTATCTGAGAAGGCAGGGAAGGGGATGTTGTGGTCTTTGAATGGCCAGAACTCCATGCTGGGAGGTGGAGGAGCCACCATAAGGTACATGAATGGCACTTGGAAAGAAAAGCTTGAGAACACCTCCTACCGAGAGACCTCACCTCACCAGGGAGGTGTTGACTCCAGCCCTAAAGGGCCTAAGGACGCGTCTGGAACAGATCTGGCATTCTCTGTCTCTCTTTTCTCACAACCATGTGGCCTCAGAAGGGCTTTTTGATTTATTTGTTTGTTTATTTGATTTGCTCTTATTTTTTTTTTTCAGACAGGGTTTCTAGCTCAGACTGGTCTCAAATTGCTACGTAGCCAAGAATGACCTTGAGCTTCTGATCCTCCAGCATCTACCCGCCCTGGGATTACAAGTATAAACCCCATGCCCAGTTATTGCAGTGCTGGGAAACCAACACAGGGCCTTATGCATGCTAGGCAAACATGCTACCAACGGAGCCACATTCCCAGTCCCAGTCCCAGTCCCACCCTTTGCTGGAGACAGAACCCACATCCTTGTATTGGTTAAGCAAGTGCTTTGCCACTGGGCTGCACTCCAGCCCTAACCCTTGACGTTTGATTCTGGGAAGGCCAAAGGCAGACAGGCCACATCAGATCACACAACATCGCACACAGCCTTTCTTCCTTTAGAGGGATCTACTCTCTGGGAGGAGTCACAAGATAAGACCTACCAGTCCCTGAGGTGGTCCTTGGGGTACCCCCTTTCCTATGACACTGTCGCAGCCTTCAGGTTAAGCTTGTCTCCTGGGCAGTGATTAAGAGGCTAAGCTCACAGCCAACTATGGTCCTGTAAGTGACTCTGGTGTCTCTGCACTTCCTCTCTCTGATTCTCATCTAGTATGACCCTTCTGATGTCACTGAACACATACCCCAAATGAACACAGACCATAGGAGCTCGACCTCCCATCTAAGTTTATGGGAAGCTAATGCATGGATCAGTGATGCAGACAGGAGACCCAAGACCCAGTGACATTCTTCTGCAATCCAGAGAATGACTCAGGAGGCATGTCCTCAGGAGGCATGACACCCCCCTTCTTCCTTGGAGACTGTTTTGTGTAGCTCAGGGTGGCCTCAAACTCACCCTGTAGCAATGGATGACTGAACTTCTGATCTTCCTGCCACCACAGTAGGAAATGGGGATTGGATGTGGTTCTGAATTCGGGGCAAGCACTTTATGGACTGAGCCCCATTGACACCCTTTTACTTTCTAAAGACTTTATTTACTTTTATTTTATATGTATGAGTGTTTTATCTGCCTGCATATATGAATGTATACATATGCAGTGTCCAAGGAGACCCCCCCCACCCCAGACACTGGTGAATCTCTCAGAACTGGAGTTACGAACTGTTGTGAGTAGCCACGTGGATTCTGGGAATGGAAGAATCCAGATTCCCATGTAAGAGCAGCTGGCGTTAACTGCTGAGCCATCTCGGGCCCCCCACCAATCCTTTCCTCTAATGACATTTAAATTCTTCATTATTTTATCTTTTTATGTGCATGGGTGTTTTGCCTATATGTCTGTCTGTCTGTGCACCACTTCAGAGCGTGGTGCTCCTGAGACCAAAAGAGGGTGTCCGGTCCCTTGGAACTGGAGTTATCACATGGTTGTGCTCGACCTTAAATGGATTTTTTAAAGATATATACACATATTTATATATATATACATATATATATATATATATATATATATATATATATATATATATATATGAAGAAAAATAGATAGCAAATTTCTTCAATGAAATGGCAGTAGACACTGAACACAGCTCATCCTCCTGAGGTCTGTAAAGGTTGGTAACCTCCCAGGTGATCAAGATGGGACCCATCTGACTTCCTTAGTGAGCAGCCAGGGAGATGGTGTGCTGTGCACCTCAGGCAGGATTTCCATTACAGATGTTGGTTTTCCTTGGCATTTGGGATATCCTTCCCAAATGACCTAAGCCTCTTAAGGAGACTATTTCTACAAGAGCATACATACTCACGACATGTGTGAGTGCACATGCACGTGTGTGCGCCTGTCCTCAGCTCCATGTCCTCCGGGTTCCCTGCTGGGTCTTAACTTTCTGTGCAGTCGGGCAGGAGCCTGTCTGCATGAGAACAGTCATTCATACCCAGGCAGTCCCATCCCGATTCCCAAGGATGGTCCAGCTGGGTCAGCTTGGCTAGGCTGGCAAGCTGGGCACACCAGTCATGCCCATAGGAAAGCTAAGATGGCAGAAGTCTAGAGAGCAGTGACCCCATGACTCCCCTGATGTCCCATGGCCAGCTGTGACTGTGAGTCTTTGCTTTGTGGAGCTCACAGGCTCCTCATTCAGATATGGCCCAGACACCTTCCAAAGTCACTTCCTCTCTCCTGCCCATAACTTGAGCCAGGGACAGTTGGCTCTTGTAGTTCCTTGGATCAAACTCTCCTATCAAGGAGGCACATGTTCTCAGGCTGAAGGCTCTAACCCTGTTCCACAGTCCTCCTCCTTAAACGGGCATTTCTCCTGGGTGTTGGCTCAGGGACATCAGAGGTAGCTCTGGAGTTAGCCAAACTAAGTTCTTGTCAGAAGCCCTGGTAGGACACCTCACCCCACTCTCCATGTTCCTCCTCTCTCCTGGACTCTGCCCAAGCATCCCCAGTTCCCTAACCACAGAATGTCTAAATTCCCTCCGGCACCATGTCCTGCCATAACCCTTCTTTCTCCCAAGACAATCCCTGGAGTCCAATTCTGGACAAGTAGAGACATTGCTAGCATTTGACTTAAGTCCAAGGACCCAGCATGCTCCACTGTAGCTGCTGTCCTGTGTTTCCCCAGTCTGTTCTTCTCTCTTGTCCTCTCCTCCGGGTCTGTAATAACCTGTTAGCCAGCTTCTCCTTTGCCTTGCCCTGACAACTCCCTTGTGGTCACTCTAGCAGTCAAGGGGACTCTTGTGTTACGCTTACCTTAAACCTGTTCCGTCCCTCTGTCCACTACAGAACCCACGGTGCTCCTTGAGTATTTTGATGGTTTCTAACGATGCCCTGATGTTGTGAACACTTCTTTCTTCCTGAAAAGGCCGCTCCTTGCTTCTTCTCTGAGATGATATTGGGATAAGCCCCCTTTGATCTGCACCTAGTTTCTTAGCTGCTCCATACACTTCCCTATGAAACCCCTTCTGTGCCTGTTTTGCATCTTGAGGGGGCCAGTGCAGTGCCTGGATCACAGGCTTGGGGGTGGGGCTGCTGTGGTTGCAACTGTGGTAGCTGTTTGACATGAATCGTGTCTGTTTATATCCATCTGGATGCTTCCTCCTTTAGCTGCCTGTAATGCCCAGGAAGCATCCCCTTGTAACCGCTCTGTCTTCACTCCCAGCATGGCCACTGGGGTGAGCTTCCAGGACACCAGAGGCCCTTTGCAGGACTAGCCTGAGAGCTTTCCTTCCCCAACATACATGCGGCAAAGCCATACTTCCATGCTAGGCAAGCATGGAAGACCAGTCTTCATTTATCTTCTAGCAAGCAAGACAACCGAGTGGCCAGCTTGGTTAAAGGGAGTTGGGAGAAATGTTTATCCAACCTCCATCCATCCATGCCTCTCTCCATCTTCTGTCGGTCTCTGCCACGTACCCACCACCTCTATCTTTATCAATGATCCACGTGCCTACTTATCCAAGTACACATGCGCACACACACAGGCTGACTGTTATATGTATCTTACACTTAGAAGATGTAAAAATGGACTTTGGGCCGGTGAGATGGTGAATGGCTTCTGACAGGGAAGCTTGATGTGTGACAGGTAAGCCCGATGTGTGACAGGCAAGGCTGATGTGTGACAGGCAAG
>NC_034608.1:29825051-29884604 GCF_900095145.1 Mus pahari | reverse complement strand
CTGATGTGTGACAGGCAAGGCTGATGTGTGACAGGCAAGGCTGAAGTGTGACAGGCAAGGCTGATGTGTGACAGGCAAGGCTGATGATGTATGACAAGCAAGCCTAAGGGAACGAGTTCAACCTCTGGGACCCATACAAGAATGGAAGGAGAAAACTTACTCCACAAAGTTGTCTATGACTTTCACGAGCACGCTGTGGCACAACCCCACCCCATCTTGTATATAGACAGTTATAGGTTTAAAAAGGTGACTGCCGGGGGCTGGAGCGATGGCTCAGTGGTTAAGAGCACTGACTGCTCTTCCGAAGGTCCTGAGTTCAAATCCCAGCAACCATACGGTAGCTCACAACCATCCATAATGAGATCTGACGCTCTCTTCTGGGTGTCTGAAGACAGCTACAGTGTACTTACATACAATAAATAAATAAAATCATTAAAAAAAAGTTGATTGCCAATGGTGCCAGAGGGAGAACAGCTGACTTATTTGTAAATCACAAATAACCCAAATTAAGTTTCTTATTAAAGTACTGTTATCGTAGAAACCCATTCCCAGTTGTACAAACTCCCCTTTGAAAGCAACTGGGTGGCCTGGGTTTTGCCTGGGTTTGGGGGAGGTATCTAGACATGGAATGGCTTCTAACCATGACTCCTAATTTGCTGGTGTGTCCTCAGCCTGTAACCTAAGACCTGGCGGTAGGTATGCTGATCTTGCGGTACAGCTCCCGCCCCCGGGGGTCCTTCCTCTGCGAACACTGAGGGCCACACTTGGCCATGACTCCCTAGAAAGCTTTCAACATATCTAGGGGGAGCTTCCTGGTGTGCTCAGGCCTCTTCAGCTCAGAGATGTAGGGTTATGAATAGTGACCCACCATCTGGTCTACGCTGGGGAATTATGGCTCATGCCGTTGTGGGAATGTACTAGCCATTCAGTTTGACAACCATTCCTGTGATCCAAATATTAATTTTTATCATGCAAAACAGTAGCACTGCTCTGTATCTGACGCACCAGGCAAGAATCTGGGAGGCAGAGCTGTGACCACTGTGGGCTGACTGCCCTCTTCCCAGCACGGCGATCAACCACAGTACCATCTCCTGCTGTGAAGAGCCCTGGCCGTTGCTGGCTGTTTGTTAGTGTACCTTTCCACCAAGCAACAGGCAAGACAGTTCCGAATGGATACTGCCCGTTCCCCTCAGTGTGAGTACGGCAGGTGGGTGGCCCCAGTGAGCCCAGGGCATGGTGGCACATGGCCCTGAGGGGCCTCTCCTGTCTCTTCTCTCTTAGCTTTCATGCAGGGATTTCTCCGTGGTCTCTTGAAACGCTACTGTCCCTCAGACCTCAGCCCAGCTCCTCTGGCTGCATACTCTGCCATTTGACTTTATATCAGAAGAACTGAGCCGACCCAGAAGTGATAGCGGCAAAGGCCAGAAAGCAAAAGGAAGCGACTTAAATCCACCACCGTTATACTGTTTGCTAAGCTGTGTCATCTGGACAGAAACTGCTCTGGTCTGAGTATGTGAAGATCCCCAAAGTTCACATGCTGAAGTGAATACCTGCCCCCTCCCCCCTCCAGACTGGCATCGAAGGTTTTGCTATCAGAGGGTGTGGAGGTTACAGGTGGACCTTCATAAACGGGTTAGTGGACTACCCTGTCCATGAGAGGACGCAGGGGCTAGGCATGGCCCGAGAAGCAGTGGCTCCTCCTTCAGCACCGAATCTGTGGTGTTTGGGTGTGGGCTGTCTTGCTTGCATGAGTGTGAGTACCACGTGTGCACTGCCCACGGAGGCCAGGGAAGGGCACTGGATTCTCTGGAGCTGGAGTTACAGAAGGTGTGGGAACCTAGACCAACTAGCAAGTGCTCTTTTTTGTTTGTTTTTTGAGACAGGGTTTCTCTGTGTAGCCCTGGTTGTCCTGGAACTCACTCTGTAGACCAGGCTGGCCTTGAACTCAGAAATCCACCTGCCTCTGCCTCCCAAGTGCTGGGATTAAAGGCGTGCATCACCACTGCCCGGCTAGCAAGTGCTTTCAACTGCATCTCTCCAATGCCCAAGCTATGGCCTCAAGTTCTCTAGTCTGAGGTGTTTGGCCATGTGGCCACATAGACTAGAACAGTGACTTAGTCATAGAGACAGGGTTCTCAGCCTTCCTAAGGCCGAGACCCTTTAGCACAGCTCCTCACGTTGTTGCTACTTCCTAACTGTACCTTTGCTTCTGTTGTGAATCATAATGTACATGTCTGATATGCAGGATCTCTGCGATGTGGGACCACGAATAACAGGTTGGGAACCACTGCTCAGGACTCAACAATCCTTCAGAATATAAGCAGAGCCAAGCAAGCCACCCAGAGCCATCGATCAGTAAGGGCTGCTGTACTCAGAGAAGATTTTCTAAACTAAAGAACTTTGAAGAAGCTTAACAAAAGCACTTCATCCCCACGGGAACCCCTTTCTGGATACGATACGATGCCCCATGTTGCTTGGTTATATTCTTATTCATCTTAAAATGCGTGGGTCAGACCATCTCAAGCCGGTGTGACGCCCCTGAGCGGTCAGTGCTAACACCATGAGTGTCACAGCAGACAGGCTGTATGAAGACGCTGCCTCCTTCTGTCCCACAACAGGGAGCTAATCCCCACTATGGAATCAACCCATGAAACGGAGCTGGAGTAAAGGGTGAACGGAACAACTGGATAGAAGCATTGGCCATAATACCAAAGTCTGTGGAAGCCAACTTCATGGTTAGGAAAGAGCTGGAAACGTGTGGGTGTGTGCTCAAGGCCTGAGGAAAATTCCGGAAGTTCAGCAGATGTTTTCTGTTAGGAGGCGTTGGAAGCCCCAAGGGCTGTATCTCCTTCTTGGGAAAAAAGACGACTTAAGAAATGCATTTCTGCTAAACTCACAAAATGCAAAGCTGGCTGGCATGGTGACCTCCAGACCCTTCCCAGGGAGTTCAGAGCACTGCCTTGGAAAATCTGTGACAGACAGACATCCCACGTGCTGTGCGTTCTGCCCTCGTATTTATGTGTCTCTCTCAGCTGCAAACAGGATTGCAGAGGTGAGCCCTTCCCTCCCTTTGGAAGATAGTGTTGGAGTCACAGTGGCTTTTCTTGGTTTAGAGTGTTTCTACATAAACATGGATAAATGGGGACTCAGACTCAAGAAGTTAGAAGTCTCTACTGGACAGGAGATGAGTGAATTAATGTTTAGGAAACATCTAGGATTCCATTTAAATATTGCATCTGCTGGAGAACGTTCTTCCACATAAAGATTGGTGCATGGACGGTTCAGACTGTATTAACAAAATGTCCTTTATGAGGAGCCGGAGATGGAAGCTACTCTCTGGTCAGTGACGGATGAGCTTGCACAAACATCCCACCCCAAACCTTGTTAAAGTCTAGAACTCCGGCTGGCTGGGGCTCTGGCAATCTAGTCAGATTGCTCCACCGGGTTACTGGATATGTTGCTAACATGGACCATATTCAAGGACATAAGATTCTTTCAGCCCTGGGGACATTACTCAAGCCACTGAGAATTTTAATGGCCTGAGCCACAGAGGGAACTTCTGAAATGATCAGGCTCTGGACATCAGAGTGAGTCCCACGCAGACCCTGGCACCCAGGCAGTTTCCCTCTGAGAGGAGCAGGTAGCTTATGGCTTTCCTGCCAGGAAGATGATGGGGTGCACACATGACCAGGTTTAACTGCATTAGGTCGGTTGTGTGGGGATGTACACGTTAAACGGTTTCATGGCAAATCTCCCAAGAACGTACCCGACTTTTGAAAAGTCCCATTTTTTTCTATGTCTTTCTTAAAACTGGATTATGTCACCCAGGGAATATTACACGCCTCGGAGAAGGAAGGATTTCACGAGACTAGGCTCAACCCGGTTGTTTTTGGTCATTCGTGGGAAAACAACCAGTGAGGGAAGCTCTGATTTGCAGAACTAGAGTTTGGGGCCAGCCAAGCTTGGGGGCTAATTAAACACCCACCAGGGTGAACTGCGCTGCCTGGTCCTCATGTCCCCAGGTCAGATGAGGTCAGTATCTCTGGCAGGGTCTTAGGGTGACCTATGACGAGTAACCCAAGGAGGTTTTTCTTAAAAAACAAAAAACGAAACAGTGCAGCCCAGGATGGCCTGGAACTGCTATGTATCCAAGGATGACCCAACTCTTGAGAGCCAGGAGTGCTCTAAACACATGACTTAATCTAATTTTGCAGCTGGGACTCAGGAGTTGTCCACCCAGGGAACTGGAGTAGGAGGGTAACTGCTTTCCTTCGGCTTCTCCCCAGTGCCCCCTCACTCCTTCTTAGCCTCCTTTTCCAACTGTTCCCAGAATGCCAAGCGGTGAGCTGCTGCCCACAGTGCATGCATTCTTTTAATCTCTCAATTTTTTTCAATAAAAACAAACAAACAAAAATAAAACAAAAAACAAAAAAACCCCCAAAACAAACAAACAAACAAAAAACAAAACCCCAAAAATCTCACAACCAAAATTTGGCAGGAATTAGTGATTGACTTTTTTTTTAAAATAAAAATTCTCTAAGCGACGGGTGTGTGGGGGACGAGAGTTATTTCACGTAACTAAGGAAGAAAACAGTTCTGTAGGAACGTGATCTGAGGAAGGCTGCTATAAGGAAACCATGCCATGCTAACTTGGTTGATGGCTTCCAACTGCCACCCTCTCTGGGCCAGATATGTCTGCTTCCATGCACCGGTGATGAAATGCATTCCATGTCTTAAGCAATGCTGACTCCAGAGTCCTCTCTGATGCTATTTAAATTAGCAACGTGCTTCCCCAGGGCAAACCCAGTCTCTTCCTTATCGTGTAAAATGGCCAGGGAAGTGAATTTCCAAGAAGGGACCAGGAAGAGGAAACAGAGGGGAAAGGAGTAGACTTTTGTGTTCCAAAAATGACATCGAAGCCTCCTGCCTGACCGCCCTAGTGATCCGTGGTTGTCAGGCTTCCCAGCAAGGACAGCTCTTTTCTTAGGTAGGCTACGCCTGCTCTTAAACTGGTAGCAGCCTCTTCTCAACTCATCAGAGAGTTGCTGAAGTCTCGCTTTAGAGATCTCTTACTGAACTCGAAAGTCGCAAAAAATTAAATTTGTGACTGTGGAAAAAAAAAAAAAAAGCCTGGAGGAGTCTCATGCCCTCCATCCTCCCTCGACCTCTAAATCCAGTAGGGGTCTCACCCCAGCCCACTCCCTCCCATCTCCACCCTGGGAAGCCAGGAGGCTCGTGGCAGTCTCCCTCTGTCCTCTCACCTGGTTCCCTTTGCTACATTTCCCTAAGTGGCAGTCCAAGTCTGGGCCAAGGCTTCTGGCTTCCAGCTTTGATTTACTCCCCAAATGTCTTGTCTGCCTTGCCAAGATTGTGAAATATGCCACCTACGCTGTTCTTAAAAAGTAAAAAGAGCTCAATGCTTTACCAATGGAAAATATGTATCCGTCACTAAGTGGGAAGGAGAAATTGAAACTCATTTTTAATCATTCTCTCTCTCTCTCTCTCTCTCTCTCTGCTCCCTCCCCTCTCTCTCTCTGCTCCCTTCTCTCCTCTCTCTCTCTCTGCTTCTGTGCTCTCTCTCTCTCACACACACACACACACACACACACACACACACACACACACACACACAGAGCAAGCTCCCACAAACAAAGAGCCCATCCCTAATGACCCACTTGAATGAATGACAGATCTGGAACACAGGGGAAAGGATTAGCTCAGGACACTGTGGGGGTGGCTTTTTGGTTCCGGGTCAGCACAGGTCACATCTCTGTGGACCTGCCTGGCAGAGCTCTGCTGGGAGCAGCATCCAGGACTCCTGTGACGCATCTCCGAGTGACCAGCATGGGAGCCTTATCTCCAGACAGACAACTGAGGGGGTGGATAGACAGCTGGCTCAGGGAACGTTTCTAAAAGCCCTCCGACTATCATGTACCGTTAGCAGGGCTCCCTGCACGCTTGGCAGGCTTGCTCCAGCTGGAGCGGCTTTATGCCCAAGGATGGTAAGACCGTGGGTAACTTGCATTAGTCATGTTGGTCAGCCTGGGGCTGGCAAGGCTCAAGACTTGGAGAACTCAGGGGCTTGACTTGAACCAAAAAATAAAACCACAGAACATTCACGCATTTATGAGGTCGCTTCCCTGAAATCTGCGTGTGCAGTTTACAGACCTGTTCTTATGGAACAGCAGATCTAAGGCTGATGTCACTGCGTCCTCACCTGCTGTGCTCTCTCGAGAGAAGTGGGGTAGAAGGGAAATTCCTATCGTGACTTTGAATGGATTTCTGATGGAATTCAATTACAAGAATGCTCAGGACTTATCTTCTGGGATTACTGGCAGAGTTTAGGAAAGGGATGGGAAGGGCTGAACTCGGCGGGTACAGTGAGTGCCTAGCGTGTAGTGCAAGAAGTTCCTGTGAAGAGCATAAGGCTGTCCTTGCCTATGTATGTAAAATGTAAAAATGTATGTAAAATGTGAAAATGTATGTAAATTAAAAATGAAAAGGGGGGTGGAACACTGGTATTCCACTGAGGCGGAGGCCATGCTCTCTGTTCACAAACCTTCTGCTTGGCCAGGTTTCATCATGCCTGGGGCTCTTACCTCAGAGGAAGGGCAAGTAAGTCCCCAAATGAGTGGTTTGGGAGATCCAGGGTGTGGCAGGAGCTGAAGGCTCCCCATCTCCAACCTGTGGTCTTCTGAGACCACCGTGACCCTCCGACGGCAGGAGCAGAGCGATTTCTGTGTATCTTCCCAACCTCTAGGCTAAGCTGCTAAGTGAGGGGAGGAAGGATGGTGTCACACCCTCATGGGACTGCAGGCTGACGAATGGGTTGAGGGCGAGCGAGGAGAGTGGGGCAGAGCCCACAGACTGACGAGGCCCCAAAATGGTGGCACGCCCCTGGCTCGAAGCTCACGAATGTTCAGTAAATTAACCCCTTGAAGCCTTCTCTTACTTAACATGGCAGCTTCCCACCACAGGTAAGAGAGAAGGAACTTGTCCCTACATGGAGGAAACCTTGGGTCTGCGGGGCTCCCTGAAGCCGTCCCTTTGGGTCATTGTAGGGAGAATGCTGGCCACACCTGGCCTCCTCTTAGCCACTGACTTGAGATCTAATTTCCTAGGAGACATGTGCTGGCCCTGTGGAGGGAACAAGAGTTCTTTTTTTTTTTTTTTTTGCAAACTGAGCTTGCAGGGTCCCCCTGCTCCCCTTCATCACTTCCCCTTGCAGTGCATTTCTAGCAGGTTGTGGCGATTCCCCGTGTGCTTTTAAACTTCATGGTTTCATTTTGACTCGTGTTTGAATGAGCTTTTAACTGACAACCAAATCTACGAGAGAGCAAGTGGCAGGACCGGAGAGGAGGTGGGTGTCGGCCAGCAGCAGGCCTGCGTGGCCATGAGGCGTGGATGGACCTAGGTTTCTGTGTTGAATGTTTTAGTGGGATCTCATCCTATCCCAGCAATAGCAGGTGATGCTTCAGCCATAGGGGGAAGAGTCACCTCCTGAGTGTGCTAAGGCTTGGTGGGAAGCAACAGGAAGCTGGATGTTGGCTAACGATGGAATGGGAGACTGGGATGCCTCAGCTTGCTCTGTGACTGGGAGTGTAGAGTATATGTTTATGTACAGGAGCGTATGTTTAGTGTACAGGAAGCCCTGTGTTCACTCTGCAGCACAGAGGAGAAGCCAGCAACTTCAAGTTCCTTGGGTCCTTTGTCTCAATAGTCCTGATAGCCAAAGACTCCTTAGCATATCTTCCTTCAGGAAGTTTCCACCCTGCCATTCATGTTCCCACATGCTCAGCTTCCTGGGACTTTCTGTGCCAGTTGGGTCCCAGATGGACATCCAGCACCATCACGTCACTGCCACTGGAGAGGGGCAGCCAGTGTTACTCACTCTCTGAGGAGCCGCACAGCGCGGCCCTTGAGTCAGGCAATAGGACAGCCTTTTCTTTAGAATGGGATTTTGCTTTGTCCTGTCTCAAAGGTCTGCAGAAAATATAGATGAACATCGAAGAATCAAAACCTAATACTAAAAGCCTCACTCCCTCACCAGGCCAACGCATTTCAGCCGGATTGTTGTTTCATGATACACAGGTTTGCGTCATACGGTCTGCGCTCACAGAAAAGTCACCCTGACGACGCTTCGACCCCCCCCCCCACAGCGTTTGTCTACTGTTTGTCATCCCTAGGCAGGAGAGCAGCTGCTGGTGGGCGTAGCTTGAGAGTCTGAATTCACTTCCCGCTTTGGTCAGCTTTAAAGTGAGCTTGCCAGAAAACCACAAAAGAGGCTGAGATTTACCTCACAACAGTTGCCTCCAGCAACCTCAACCGGTTTATCTCCAGCCTTTCCTGAGTGTGGATGACCCTAGGCTGTCTCCTCCTTCCTTGGAAAGGTTATCTAGGTCAACGACCCTCAAGGGAAGAGCAGCCTCAAGGTTTACTCAGGTTCTTAGTCATTCTGTTGACGCTCAGTATCTGATCTTAGGCTTCCTTCTCGGGTCCTAATCTACGCATTCCAGCAAATCTTTCCCTTGTAAGTCTCCCTACAGTCAGGACAGGCACCAACCAACCAGTAACCCGCTACAGCCTCTTCCTGGACGTATGGATAAATCTCATACTCCATATTTTGCTTTCAGGGGATGAAAATCCCCCTCCACATCTTTAGGCAAGGTCTACTGGGCGGTAAAAGGAGGAAGAGGATATGGGGGCTCCCACAGAAGAGCAGACACTTCCAGGGCAGGAAATATCCGATAATTATTCCTGCCACAATGAGATAAGGGGTGGGAAGGAGAGAGAGGAAGTGGAGGGGATTCTCAGGCATCCCTTGAGAAAACAGGAATGAGGCAGGCCGTGCACTCATATGGGCTTCTTTCTGCTGTGGAGGGGACACCATCTGTGGGTGAGAAAGTCACAGGCATTGCAAAGAGGGGGGACAAGCAGAACCTGGAGGGATCCTGCAGACTTGCAGCTCTCTCTGGCTGTGCCTGCCCTCTCTCCACTCAGCTCTGATTCACTCCTTCCCTTCTGGATCCCCTAGAACAGTGGTTCTCAACCTTCCTAACACTGCCACCCTCTGATGCAGTTCCTCATGTGGTGACCCCCCCCCCCCATTACTTCCGGTGCCACTTCATGATCGTAATTTTGCTACTGCTGTGAATTGTAATGTAAATATGTTTGGAGATGAAAGTTTGCCAGAGGGGTGTTGATCCCCAGGTTGGGAAGCATGGCTTTAGAGGGTGACTCTCCTGGCCTGGCTCGCCTCTCTTCCCCTCTGCAGATGAACGGCCCGCAGCCGTCGGCTTCCAGAGACGGTCTTGGTCTTGGAACTGCCTGCAGGTCTTTGGAGGACGCGACAAGCTCCACACGGGCGCCCTTGACCACAATTGTTGGTTTGCTTGTTTTCTTGTGGATTTTGTTTGTTTGTTTGTTTTCCCTCACTGATCAATTCAGGCTCTGTTAGGATTTCAGCCTCTGCCTTCTTTTAGCATCTTAAGCCTGAAGTCTGTCATCTGCACCATTTATTGTTGAAAAGCTTAATAAATCACCATGAGAAGAAACAGGATGTGTGTGTGTGTGTGTGTGTGTGTGTGTGAGAGAGAGAGAGAGAGAGAGAGAGAGAGAGAGAGAGAGAGAGAGAGAGAGATCCAGAACAGAAACCTACAGACTGCTCAAGTTTTATGGGCATCTAAGGAGAACTAAGATATTCAAATATCTTATGATATTAAGATATCATGATTCATAATTAAAAGGCTTTTTCTTTAGTGAGCTAGAGAGACTCAGTCATCAGTGCTCACAGGTTGTGTAGACTGATAAGTGAGGTGGCCCTTCCTGGGATAGGTGGAAAGTCTGCAAAGGAGCTATGGCCATCCGTCATCTCCGACGTTATCACACACAGGGGACCAGCGATCCCTCCGTCTCTCCCTAATCCCGCTTACCACTTGGTCACTAGCTACAGGGCAGGGTTTTAACTCTGCACCCTTTGGTGCTCAGGAGCTTAGGCAAGGCCACTGGGACAGGTCACAGTTAGACTCATTATTAAAGATCTGCCATTAGCAGGACTGAATACCTCCAAAGCTCGGAGGTAGCCACAGACGCTGCAGCAGCAGGCAGCTAAGCCTAGCCTGGGCACTCTTGTCCCGTTACTGACTTGGCAGAAGATACTTCTGTAAACCCAAAGTCCCAGCCCGCTGCCAAGCCCGGGAGTCATCAGATCTACGTCCCGAGGACTTTGACCTATGCAGGGGTCAAGGGAAACTTCTTCAGTCAGTGTAGGGTTCTGGACTCACAGTTTCCAATAAGATTTTTCAAATTCAACCCAAAACAAAAAGAAACGACAAAAACCGACCACAGCACTACTAAAAGTAGACACATTTTTCCATGAATGAGGAAATGCCCTAAAAATAAGTTTTGACCCCACTCATTTACCCACATTTATAATTTGCTTGTGACCCAAATATTGAATAAACAGCAGGAAAAGATACCGTCAGACACAAACAAGAGGCTTCCACTGATACACGTCTGTTTAGAAAATAGTTGTCGATACGTAAATAAGGATTTGATTCAAGTTTGGTAATAATCCCAAATGTTCAGAGTCCCATGGGAACGAGGACTCACTGATCACAGGCTTGATGCGAGGGGAGCTCTCTGGGGTCCTTGGCTGCCTGAGGGGGCCTCTCAGGCATGCACAATCCTCTGTATAGAACTCTCCGAGGAGCATGCTGGGAATGTCATTGAGAATCACCATCAATGGAGTCAAAGGCTGTGAGAACAGCTCCCCAGTCCCCGGAGGACGAGTTTCCGCTGCTCTGTGGAGTAGCTAGGCTGAACTCAGAGATCACAGATCGGAATGCTCACCACCATTAGAGTTTTGAAACAGGACTTTTAATGGGAGCATCCGTCGGCGGCCGGGAGCCTGGAGGACCTGATGCTAAGTCTCACCTGTACCTGGTGCTCCAGGTGTCCAGAGTCCTCCTGGCTCTACTTTCTGAGGCTGTTTGGCCCGGGTCATTATGTCCTTGGATGTGTGGGGGTGGGGTGGGGTGGGGTGGGGTGGGGTGGGGTGGGGATGAAGGCATTGCTGTCTTCCTTGGAAGATGAACCTCTTAAGCCCTTGGGACTCTAGTCTTCAGGGGCTGCCATTTGACCCAGAAAGTCTCAAGGGCAGCTGTTCTTTGACCTTTCTAGGGAACACCAAGAGGAACAGCGAGGACCCTGCCCGGGTACTGTGCCTTAGGACGGTTGACATCCTTGTGACCAGCGTGCGACCAAATACCCAGGACACACATAATGCATGCGAATAACACGTTCCACATATTACCCCATATCAAGTAAAAAAGATACTTAATAAAGTTGAACTGGCTTGAGCCAGCACACAGTATGCTGGTTGGAAATATTTAACTAATACATATTTATTAAACATTGGTATTTCCTAAGGCATGTAAAAGTCTCCAGTAACAGAGATTGACCTTGAACTTACTATGTAGTAGAGGGTGGCCCTGAACTCCTGACCCTTCCACTTTAACCCCTAAATGTGGGGATTACAGCTACACAATGCCATGCCCATGTTAAATTTATTTTAGCTTTAGAAATGTCCAAAGGAAAAAGTATTCGGTGCACACAACAAAGAAGGCTGCTTTAAATATGTGTGGCTGACATTGAAGAAGCCAGCCCAGAGGATAGTCCCTGGAAGCCTGCTTCCGGGGTCAACTTTCCTCTGATGCCTAGACCAGGGAAAAGCTGTCACACTGAGTGGGAAGCTGGCAACCTGAGAATACCTACCGTGCCAGCCTGCCGTGGATAGGGGAGCTGGTGGGCCACAAAGGCAGATGCAGGGGGACCAAGACTTTCTTACAGGGAGACACTGCTGACCCATCAGAAACTGGTCTCATGGCTCTGATATTTATCTACACTGCTGCTGCTCATGCTGGTGATACCAATTACAAAGTGAATTCGCCCCAGCTCTGCCTCTTTCTCTGTGTATGTGTGAGTATGCTTGTGTGTGTGTGTGTGGTGTGTGCATGTGTGTATGTGTATGTATGCTTGTGTGCATATAATGCTTGTGTGTATATATATGATGTATGTGTGTGGGGGGGGGCACAGGGGACACAGCCCTTGTTAAACACTGAGGCATGCAGCATCCCAGTAATGTGCTAGAATGCTGGGAGGTGAGGCGGCTGGCTCCTGCACTGTCTCCACAGGTCTCCAATACAGCTTCACACTGGCTTAGAACAATGCCCCGAAGGAGCTGGAGGCATGTCTTTCCTTACCTTCAGCTCAACTACAGGTGCCACAAACAAGAGAAGGTGGGCCTGGAGCCAAAAGCTCTGAGGGCTGGGCAACTCAGCTTCAAGCACCCTAGAGGGGAGATCACAGGGTTCATGCACACCCAGCAGGGGCTGGAAGTGGGAATCCCAGGAGAGCCATGAGCAGGGCACACCCGTGGGGTGTAGAGCAGAGACCGCTCAACACATGGCTGGCAGGGTAACATGAGGAGTGTGTCTCTGAGAGGCAGGGAGGTCCGGGAAGCAGTGGCAAACAGATCTTTGAAGTTTGGGCGACGCTGTCCATCACCCATGGGCTCTGACGTCAGAGTTTTCCCTTGAGTTATATAAAAATTGGAGTCTGTGCCACCCACAAGCTAGACTGCAGGCAATGAGTTGACCCTGGTGTCTGCGTGGGGCACGGGGCATTCTGCTGAATCACCATGTGGAAGTTTTGTCTCTGGGTGCCAGGTTTAAGGCCAAAAAGCACTGCTGTCTGACGGATAAAAACTCCTATTCTATAAACATGTTCTTCCCAGCTGCAATTTATCTTGCTCGTGGGCTTAAAAATGTTTCAACAGCGCCGAATGTGATGGATCACAGGACTTGCTCTCTTTCTCATTCAGTGGGTAAAAATAAATCTTGGATTTCGGGCAGAGGGGAGGAGGCAGTGCTAGAAGCCCAGAAACCTTCCCTTTTCCAGTAGTGGTGTCTGCAGCGAGAGCCACACCCGCCGGAGCCTCCCGGAGGAGACAGATGCAGGCAGGGCCTGGGACGCTCTCTGCCTAGGGGCAGTGCTGAGCTATTATGAGCTGTCTAGGGTTTCAGGGGGGCATATAAATAAGAACATAGCAGTTTATCTTTGGCCACTGAGGTATACTCTTAGGGATTCTGTTCAAAGCAAGCCTTGGCCCCGAGTTCTCTCCTCGGGCATTTTTGGAGTTATATTGTAAAGGAAGCACTGAATTTTTCTTTCTTTTTTTCCTTTCTTCCTTTCTTCCTCTCTCTCTCTCTCTCTCTCTCTCTCTCTCTCTCTCTCTCATTTATTATATATATATATATATATATATATATATATATATATATATATATATATGAGTACACTGTAGTTGTCTTCAGACACACAGAAGAGGGCGTCAGAACACTTTGCAGATGGTTATGAGCTACCATGAGGTTGCTGGGAATTGAACTCAGGACCTTTGGAAGAGCAGTCAGTGCTCTTAACCACTGAGCAATCTCACTAGCCCCTGCATTTTCTTAAATGTAATAACGACTTGGGGATACTAGAAAGACAATTTATGCTCATGCAATTGGTAGATTTTTGCACACAACCCCAGGGGTTCATGTTGGAAGACAGGTGAGCAGAAGCAAAGGGTTCACATGCTGTGACAACATCACTTCTTAACAGACCCAAAGGGCCTTGAGCACGGAGCAGAACAAAGTCAGAACTAGGGATGACCAGCTACTGCTCTACGGGGCCCTCTGAGGGTGCCGGGTGGTGGTGGAATGAGGAAGAGGGGGGCTGCTGTAAGCAAGGTGGGGAAGGAGGAGTCTCCTCAGATGCCTGACTTCAATCCGGGGTCTTGTGTCCCCGCCAGGAAAGACTGCTCATTTGGCTTCAGCGTTGGCTTCTGAGTCTCCCAGGCTGACGTGAATTTAGAACAACCCAAACCAAAAAATCCCAGAAGCCTTCTAAACATAGAAAAGAGATCAGGGTTCTGTCTGGGTTGGGTCACGTGTGCTTCTTCCCAGCTCGGTGCTAGCAGCAGCCAGGCAGGCAACCGCCCAGGTCTGTGGGGGATGCTGAGGGCCAGTGGCCAAGGTGGTTAGTAGGTGGTTTTCCTGCAGTGGTGCTGCCCACCTATGTGGAGAAAGATCCCACTCTGACAGCACAGGTCGGCTGAAGCTGATGGGTTTCTCGTCAGCCCGACTCAGGAATTCCAGTCACATGACCTCATCCAGCTCAGGACTGGATGTCTGAGTGGCTTTTCCTCATGACATACAAAGACCAGCAATAGTGGCACACTTGGTGTGTTTGGGTATTGAGATGGTCCATTCAAGTAAGTTTTTTGGGCAAAGGTTTTTCCCATAGAACATCCAACCTCCTCCCTTCTGAACCTTCAGCAGAACCCTTTGTAGAAACCCTGGACCCAGAAGACCACTACAGAGGGCCAAGCTTGTCTTCTGTGATGACTGAGATGCGCGTATCACAGACCAGGACCTTCCTCTTCTGTGAAGATGCTTACACAATGATGCTCACTGGGTCTGAGGGCTAATATGGAACCACAAGGTCAGGATGGTGCAGTGAATGATGATAATAGCTTTTATAGCTATTAATGGCATAGGGCAGCAACAGGCCCTCTCCGTCCCCTGCAGCTCATGGCTTACTAGCTGTCTTACAAACTATTTCTAATCTGCACGCTGAGCCCGTGGGGAGCATGCTTTCCTTATTTTTGCAGATAATGGAGAGATCAATACTACTAAAGGATTTGATGACATGGTAGGAATGGCTGAGTGGGTTGTGTGTGAGGTTTTTTTTTTGTTTTTATTTTTATCAACTCTGATTCTGTTCCTGTTGGAACACGCTCACACTAGCAGACACATCCAAGTGTGTCTTCTAAGATGCATTGGCCGTTCTCTAACACTACTGAGCTTTATCTGAACTTCTGAGCTCCTCACACCACTGAGTAATGGCCCTGGCACACGTGTGGTAGTGGCACCCATGGCACCACAGAACTAAAGACAGCAGGAAGACTCTAGGGTCCATCTTACTTTAACAGGGCATCAAAATCCTTGTTGAACTGCCACGACAGTAGCTGTTGGTAGAGCTTTCTCTCCAGACTTTCTCCTACATGGTCCTCCTGTTAGTCTACTGAAGATTGCTACCTAGTGTGTATAAAGACTGGCATCTTTGTTCCTTTCTGGGCAGGACTGATCTCCCTTCTGACACGGGATGGGTCACAGACCCATTATCTTCCTTTGGACACATTTTCTTTTTAGAGCAAAAAGGACAGAATCTGTACTCTTCCCAGTAGGGCAGGTCCTTAAACTGAGTGACTTTCTTGGTGGCCGAGTTCATCGGTTTAAATGAGGGAGACGAAAGTCACCGATTGTCTTGCAGTATTAATTTCTTGGCTTACTGTGTACCCATAACCTTGCCCAATCTGAATATTCAAATGAAATGAATCTCTTTTGACTTGAGACAAATCCAGGAAGCCTACCCTGGACACCACAACTGCACTATAGCAGATTAACTTTTGTCAAATGGATACAAAGTTTCCAAATGCAGACTCCTAAAGAGTGTGGTTGTAACACCACCTTCCAAAATCACTAAAAGCAGCTCCTTCCCCCCTCTTCCTCTGGGCTCCGGAGGGCCACGTGAAGAAGGTTGCTTATGACTAACTCAACCAAGCAACAGGAAAATAGCGCTCCCCCACCCCGCCCATCCCTACACCACCACAAGAATCCCACTGTGGACTTGGGCACCTTTCTTTCTAAGCATTTGAAAAAATAAACAGGGGCTATTCTTCTTAGTGTGGCCCCTCTAAAGTGGTCTTTATAATGTAAGTTTAAAATTTTGTTTTGCCAAATTATCTCTCTACACACACACACACACACACACACACACACACACACACACACACACATTTCATTGAGATGGTGTCTTACTATGTATCCTTGGTGGCTTGAAAATGCTATGTAGACCAGGCTGGTCTGGAACTTACAAAAATCCTGTCTCTGCCTCCTGAGCGCTATGACTGAATGTGTGTGCCACCATACCTGGCTTTTGACTGGGATCCTAATGCTGAGGTGAGTTAAGAGCACTAGTAGACCTTGTGCACATAGTTTCTATTATAGACACTGGACTGGCCATAAATGACGACCTCTTACGACTGAGTATTAATCAAGAGATGTGTGTGTGTGTGTGTGTGTGTGTGCTGTTAATCTCTCCTGGTAAAACTCCTTGCTATGACCCTAGCTATTTAAGAGAGCCCGTAAGCACAACTGTCCAAGTGGGATCTCCCAATGCCTTTTCTCTTCTTTACCTGGTGTGACACACTTTTCGTACCTTGTACACACACATTAGCATGCACGCTTTGAGTGATTTGTGAAGCCACTGTGAAGACTTTCCACA
Source organism: Mus pahari (assembly GCF_900095145.1). NCBI lineage: Eukaryota > Metazoa > Chordata > Mammalia > Rodentia > Muridae > Mus > Mus pahari. The sequence goes on along the minus strand of NC_034608.1, from coordinate 29,868,212 downwards.
AATAAAGCGGGTGTGTTTGTCAAGTATCTAAGGAGGAAGGTGACTCACGCCTGTTGTCCACAGCACCTGCTTCTGTACTTACTCATCAGCAAGGCTGTGATTCAGAGTTCTCTCTGGGGAAGCAGGCGGAAGACGGGTGCACATTGTTCTGTGCAAACTTCAAGTCTCGCTTCTCCTCCCTAAGTCTTTATATGTGCCGTGGAAAGAATTTCTTCCATTTGGCTCACCAACAAGATGCTAAAGCCATGTTATAGCTGTTTTTAGAAAAAAAGGTCCTCCAGTGTCCCAGAGCACCTGTGTGAAGACCTTGGGGATTCAGGAAGGCTTCATTGTGGAAGGAAGCACCTTGGCTCTGAGTAGGAGCTGATGAACACAAATCCTTCTAGACTACCACACTGCTTCTGGTTCCTCATCTGAGGACTGAGCCCTGGGGAAACCAGGTAATGTGACCATAGCAGCCCCAAAGCAAAAATGTCCCTTTGAAATAAGTACTAAGGAAGTGATCGATGCATCAAGCTCTTAGAAAGAAAAATAAAGCCCACGAAGAGGTAACAGTATAAAATCTACCACAATCAATGATAAGATGTCAGGACGAGCCTAGCAACTGTGCTTGATACAACGAACGTAAATACGCTTTATCTGTCACTGCCTGGAATTGAGGCAGATGACCCCTGACTGTGCAAGCTTAGCCTCTGCTCTAACTGGAGGATTCCTCAACGCACATCCCAGAAGCATTAAGAAGGTACTTATCTGAGACTCACGTCTCTGTGCCCAAGGCTGTGACACTGTTCCTGTGCATTGCTGGGACAATCCCTTCCTGTGACAGAAGCTCATATCTGAGCCCCTTGAACAACGGCTTTAACAATTGTTTCTCTGTAGGATTTGTTTAATTTTTAAAAGTCTCAACATTTCCGAGGAAACACAGTTATCCAGATGTGTGTGCATGAACTGGGCTGTGGTTGGGTTGGGTCATTGTGCTTGGGGTGGGGAGGTAGAGGAAGAGGGGGCACCAGGATTTCTTGGTTTTCAGAGACAATGAGGTCCTTGGGGGAGTTTTCTCACCTCCTGTTGTCCGATGCTGCAGGTAAGGAGCTGCCAACTTTGATAGAGGCCAACCAATTCCTAGATTACCTCTAAGGGAATCGAAGATTCCAGAGGGTTAGTTAGCTCATGGAGATATAGATCAGAGCTTATTCAAGGTGTTAATCGTCAATTTAAAAACTGGAGTCACTTGTACAGGCGGCCATCATGACTGCAGATTAGGCAATGGTACAGGAGAGGTTTCTTAAAAAAGAAATCTTCCCATTAAATACGAAATGCCTGGTAAAACGCTGTGTGGGCGTGCGGAGTGGAAAAGACCTGCGGCCCCTTCCAGCTTCTCCTTCCAGACAAAAGCATTCCAAAGGGTTTCTTTGAAAACCTGCCTGGCTGGAGACTTCCTGGGACTGAGTAGCTCTTACCAGACACAGGTCTGGTCTAGCTGGGCTAAAGTCTTGGAAGGACTGTTCTTGAAGAGATGGGTTGGTATGTGCAGATTGCGTGAAGGGGTCTCTATCTGTCATCCTGGTGGTTGCCAAGGAAACTGCCTGATGGATGGAGACAGCTCAGAAGGGTCCATCAGAAAGGTAAACGGAGTTAGCTCTGGCTCTTCTACCCTCTGGGATAACGGGGAGGGGAGAGGAGGAGGAGGAGGAGGAGGAGGAGGATGCTGTGTCCCCACATGGCTNGGAGGAGGAGGAGGAGGAGGAGGAGGAGGAGGAGGAGGATGCTGTGTCCCCACATGGCTACCTCTGCCCTGCTCCCACAGGATAGCTGTTCCATGCAAGACAGTGTAGTAGACTCCAAGATAGTGTTCCATCAGTACCACCGTCTCAGGGATGAAGGAGAGTCCAAGTAGCCCATGGCAAATGCCTCTGGAAACCAGAAGGGGGCCAGCCCTCCAGGGTTGTAGGACAGAGTTTGTTTGCATGCACTATCATGGACACTCTTAAGTCCATTCTGAGCTATGGAGGGGGAAATGGGGCCACGTGGTGGGAAAGCCACTAGTGCTACCCTGCTCTGGGGGTAGGGATGGGGGTGGGGGGGAGGGAGAGGGAGAGGGAGAGGGAGGAGTAGGAAAAGTAGATGATTGCCTCACAGTAGCGACTGTGGGCACTCTGCCCCGTTTTACAGAGGGAGAACCGAAGGGGAAGGGTGTGCCTGTGCACGGAGTGCCCGGGCATTTTGTATGTCGGAGCTGGAGCTAGACTCTGAGATGAACTTCCTCACACTGGCAAACTGGTGTCCAATTGTAGGGCAAACTCTGCCTCACACAAGCACATTAGCCTGCTGTGGGACGTCTCCCCCCACCTTGGGTAGGGGGAGGCCTGAGAGAACCAGGGGTTGCAAGAATGACTTCCCAGACCCACAGCCCCCACAGAAGAGCTCCTGGCAGAGCTTACCACCCTTGGCTTAGAGGCGGAGGCTTGAGAGCCTTCCAGGGCGGTCAGGGTGTTCTTGAGCTCAGGAATGCTCTCAGAGGGAAGGTTTCATGAGACGGTGGTGGTGTAATCAGGCTAAGGTTAGGAGCCGGGGTGGGGGGTGGGGTGGAGTGGGGTGCAGTGCAGGGCTGGACTGTGGCAAGCAAGGAGTTAGGGAAATCATGGTGTCAAGGGACTCGAAGGGAGCTCTGGCCATATTTGCAGAAAAGCCTCCTGGTGCACACTGAGGTGACGCTCTGAGCAAGCTGGGAGCTGGACGATTGTAATTTCTACCACAGCGCTGTCTCCAAGAGGCAAGAGAAGTGCACACGGGGGGATGGGGAGACCGGAGAACCAGTCTACAGAACCGTCTCCTCCCTGGCTCAGCTATTTTGTTTAGAAAAAGAAACCACCCATGGAGAAATGAGGTGAAGGCCGCAGGAACAACTTTGGACCACTAAGTTTCAAGTATGTAAGATCGGCTCAGATATCCAAGGATGCTCATGGGGGGGGGGGGCAGCACTGGATCTCAGTTCAAGTTTTGGTCCTGGACTCTCCAATGATGTGATTCTGGGCAACTTACTTCATTTAATTTCCTCAAAACTGAAATGGGGACTACTTCGCAAGATCTATCGGAATTTCTCAGACATAAAGCGCTCCCAATAAGCTCTGGATCGCCATAGTAACCAGGGGGATGCCGCCCTCTCCTCCCTGTAACTCACACCAAGCACTCAAACCAAACACGGTGTGCTGGTGATTGATGCGGTACGGCTTCAGTTTGGTCGGATACGGCAAGTTGCAGGCTTCGTGGGATTCCTGGGATCCTTAGGTGGCTGTGTAGTGTTAGGTGAGGTCCTGGGCAAGCAGGGATTCAAGTAAGGATAAAGTCAAATGGTGTTCCACTCTGGCACACATGCCACCAAGTAAGAGGGCAAGGCAAGTGCAGAGGCAGGAGGGTACCGACAGGCGTGAAGACAGGATGAGTTCTCTCTCACAGAGGTAAGACTCCCAGAGTTCTTAAGCATCAAGACACAGGCATTTCCAGCATACGTGTGTCTGTGTCACACTCGAGAGCTATGAGTCTCGGCAGGTCAGGCTGCTTAGCCCAGGGAGACCCCGTACATGTGGTCGAGCCCAATGCAGAGGAGAGAACACAACCCTCAGCTCAAACTCTATGTCCCTGGGTTTCCTGCTGAGTACAGGCTGATGAGCAGCGGGCCACACTGTGAGCAATGTTCCCTGCACTATTCTGATTTTCCTTTTCAAAGAATCACAGCCCAATACTCCACTCCGCAAAGAGTTTGAGAGGAGACACTCTAGTCAGGCACAGTGAAATTCACTCTTGAAGACGTACACTGTGTCTGACGAGCACCCAGGTTCATGGAGGGAAAGAAAGTGGACGCTGACGTGGTCCCACCGTGCTGCCTCATACTGGGTATCTTTCAGAAGACTGGAAGAAGGGGTCCCCTGACTTTGAGGGTCCAAGTCAGTCTGAGGATTCTAAAGCCCAGATGTGTTATTAACGTGAAATGGGTACCCCGAATGAGTAATACTCTAGGCTTGGAAAACTCACAATCAAGTCATCATGCTTCTCTTTTAATTGGAAAAAACAGGTGAGGGACACCCTACCCCGGAGAAAGGTGATGTGGTCAAAGATAGACTTTTAGTCTGGATAGTAAGAAATGGAATAAACATTCCGCCATAGCTCACGTACGTCAGGACCCATCTGAATTTTGGAATTGAGATGCTGTGAGTCAGAACAATGGCTTCCCACAACACCATTGTGCACACGAAGACGGGAAGCCCAGACACAAACAAGAGACAAACAGTAAAACCTGCCAAGAAGGTACAGGAAACACTTGCTCATGTTCACCCCCAAAGTGGAACAGGACACTAATTGTTTTTTCAGATGACTGTTAAAAATAAGGCACTCTTTACTGTAGTGGCCACAAGATGGGATTTGAATGCAGCATTGTTTAAAAGAAAACAAAACCTCTCATTATAGCCACTGTTTAAACTGGAAGATTTATCTTTATAGGTTATCTCTCCTGGGCAAAGACGAGATAAGATTTTTATAGACAAGAAAAGGCCATCTTCTGCAAATAACATGTGTTAAAAATAATCACAGAGATAAACAAACAGCAAAAGGTTTAAATTTCAGACAACAGGACAATACTGCGAGCGTTGGGTGAAAGAGTAGGATGTCAGTAAACCCAGCTATGCAGGACTGGTCTTCTCGTTTAATCCACTGTGCCCTGCTCAGAAGTCACCTGAAGGAAGGACAGAGAGTCTACCTGGGTCTTCACAGACAAAATTTACCATTAAACAAAAAAATTATGCTGAAGGACTCTGGGCAGGCCTTTGTGCCTCTTCCACTCCCATTCGAGGTCGTAAGGCCCCTCGCTCAAAGGAACCAACTCTGAGAGGGGACTCTGAGCCTGAGGGTGTGTTGGGGACAGTAAGGTCCATGGTCGCTGTCGATTTAATAAGTGTATTAAATACTGGTGTCCGTGATTCATTTGCAGTGTTAGCATCTGCGAACTGAGGTGAAAATAGTTAGAACCCCTGGAGTGGGATTGGGGGCAGTGGAGAGCCAAACAGTGTATGTGGGGGTTACCCGGCTCCTTAGGGTAGACTTTAATCTTGGCTTTGCTGGCCCACTTTCCCATCTGTGAGCAGACTCCCCAGATATGTCTGGAGTTCACGTGGTTCAATGCCAAGAGCAAACAGGGATCAATAAGGGACATGGTGACAACTGAAGAGTCATCTCAGGGTACAGCCAGCCTCAGGCCACAGGCAGCAAAGTCTCAGTGCGTCTGGAGGTCCCATCTCAGTGCCTATGGCTGCGGCCGGAGAAGAAGCACATGCAGAGGCAGGACGAGTTGGGAGACAGCGGTCAGTAAGCCACTCCGCATCTGACATAGACATGGGACGAACTTTAAAAGGCAACAGTGTATTCAAATAACCTCTCAGGACATTAAACAAGTACACACTGTGCCTCTTTTTAAAGTTTCAGACATGTGCTAAAAATAACACAATTCCCATAGTGTACAACATTAGGCAATAAAAGGGTTTTCTACGATGGTAAGCTGGAAAGACAGAGTATAAACTTTAATGCACGATGCATGTAAATGCCTGCATGCACACATGCAGGGCATGCAGACGCTACAGTGCTGGGCATGCTGGCTGCAGCACATGTCTTAGCTCTAGGAAGCGTGGTGGCAGCCAGAGAGTCCCTTCTGTCTCAGCAGCTGCTAGGAGGGCCTCTTGAACATGAGGATTGGTCTTGTCCCCCCGTAAATGTCAATGTCAGAAGACAACTTATTCAGCTCTGCCATTGGCTTTGGCTTTTCCCATGACTCATCTCTCCTTCCAAGATAACTGACATTTCTGAAGGGCTCCCTTTTTATTAAGTCTTATTTCCCTCTACTAAAGAAGTCATTTTCATTTTCTGCACTTGGGAGGCCATTTTTCATCCACAAAGTCCTTTCTGTTTATTTCTTTGTTGCCTGGTTCTCCTTGAGGGTATGCAGACAGCCACATACCCTGTCTACCAATGCTAGCCTCAAAATAAAGCCCCCAAAATACCAGTGGCAATTCACAGTTAGAAAGATCCTTCTTGGTCCATGGCCACGTTCATGGGATGTCTGTGTTTGAACTAGGTCAGATTGAGATGAGAGACAGACAGATATACAGAAAGAGACTGGTAGGCAGGCAGGAATGCATGTATGCATGCAGGCACACGCACATACTGAGAGAGAGAGAGAGAGAGAGAGAGAGAGAGAGAGAGAGAGAACAGAGAGACACACCACTAAGGGGAGAAGAACCCCCCCCCCAACTCTTTTCCATACCAGCCACTGCAGTTACATTCTTTAGTAATTCAACAGGGCTCAGGATCATCCTAGACTGAGGTTCAAAGGCAACTGACACAGTGGAAGACCAAAAAAGAAAATCTCATAGAGAAAGTCTGTTTTGGCAGGTTGACCTATCTATCTATCTATCTATCTATCTATCTATCTATCTATCTATCTATCTATCTATCTATCTATCTATCTATCTATCTATCCATCCGAGACTAGGTCTTACTATGTAGCCTCAGCCGGCCTGGAATTTGTAGAGATCCATCTGCCTCTGTCTCCTGAAGGCTGGGATTAAAGGCGTGCACCCTCACATCTGGCTATCTTGGTAGAAATGTATGGGCATATTTGGTCAAGGTGGTGGGAAATTAAAGCAGAGTTTCTGAAGCATGGTTCTGGTCTTCAGGGAGAGGTTTGCCCTACTCTACTCTACTCTGTCTGTCTGTCTGTCTGTCTGTCTGTCTGTCTGTCTGTCTCCCTACTGCTGAGGCAGCAGATGCTGAAGAGAACTGAATTTGGTGATCAGGGTCTCAGAATGGAGGGCAGACAAGCTCGAGAGCCATGGCTAGAGGAGAGAGTATCTAGAGAGAAATAGAAACAGACAAGAGAATCAGAGAGCCTGCTTCCCCTGCTGACGCATGGCTGCCCTTGGGTTTCTCCCTCTCGCCTGTGGTGCTGGAAATGAGCCCTAAGCCTTCATGCACAGCCAGCAGCCATTCCAGCACTGAGCCACGCCCAGCTCATCCTTGGAAGTTTTTGTGGAGTGAAGCTGTGAGCTTTCGTGTAGGGACTCCATGTTGAGTGACAGTCCCAAAGGAGAGCTCAATCCTGCAGTCGGGAGGCCTTTGAGCCCAGCATTTACCAGCTGTCATGTTTTATGGTGATACGACAGAGTCTCTCATGTAGCCTTGGCTGTCCTGGTTGGCTACACCTTCACCCCCTCTGTTCTGCCTGGCTCTCACTCTGAGAGGTTATGAAGCTTTTCTGCCGTTCCCTTTCCTCCTAGGTTACCGGGAAAGTCTGTCAGACTTCCATCTCTGGAGCCATCTCAGAACAAAGGAGCATCCCTCAGACTCAGAGCTTTCTTCTTCTCTGCCTTTCTTAGGATGCAGTTAGGTGCCCAGCCGATGGTCTACACTAGTAATTTCTTCACTGTGCGGAGAGAAGTGGGAGTGTTTGTAAAATGTTAGGAAGGTTGGCTCCTGCAGCTGCTTCATGACTCTGTCTGTCTGTCTGTCTGTCTGTCTGTCTGTCTGTCTGTCTGTCTGTCTGTCTGTGTCTCTCTCTGCGTCAACCCAACGGGGTACTGCCGGTCCTGAAGGCACACACAGCCACTTTCACCACACCCAAGAGAGGCCTGTTCGGCTGACTGACGTTGGCTAGGATGTGGCACACGGATCTAATCTAAAGTTCTCCGACAGTTGTTATCAGGAGCCCCAAGGATGTCACGCACACGACACGCATCCTTTTAAATGCAGTTATTCTCACGAGAAGTCTGGGCCCACCAGTGCTCTTCAGTTTTTATTACGGAGAGCCCGACCTCAAACCATCTGTTTCTTTATTTAAAACAGGCCTTGGGGTTGAAGCTCAGTCCTGTGCCTCCCAAAGACAACAGCGCAGTAAAACCCAATGCTGAGAGGGTCAGGGGAGCCAGAGCGCCGCATACCTCACCCACTCGACGCTAACTGCTTCCACACCCTTGCTTCTCTCTTTCTTTTTTCTATTGTGGTCCCAAACCTTCCAGAAAGTACTTGGGAAATGTAAATGTTTGTCCTCTAGTGAGTGTGTCTTTTCTGCCGTCTATGTGTTAAGGGAAAACTGGCCAATTAATGCTCGTCTGGGGCAGCATTTTGAGCCGCTATTCCTGCAGCACATCTAGAACGTCAGTGTCTGTCTGGGCTGGACTTGGGGATCTTTTGATCTCTCTAATCAGTGGGGACATGTGGCATTTGGAAGGCCGCTTTGTGCTTCCCATATGAGTCAGACATCTGGCCACTTGAATGGTCACTTGTCCTCACCACCACAAAGAGCTGGGGAACACCAGAGGGGTGAACTGCTCAGGGCCACAGGCTGGCCAGCTTCTAAGGACAGTTCTGAGATTCCCAAGGCTGTGAACGATAAATTAATTTAGTATTTGTCCTGATACCAATGACGGAAACACAAGATGGATGTGGCCTCTTTCCTTTGAGTATTGAAGAGTGCAGTTCTTGCTGCTGCAGAGATGAGGAAACTGAAACCTTTAGCCCCAGAATCCATTGCATCCGTGCACGGAGAAAGAGCCAGCTAAAGGGTCCCCGGGAGAAGAAGGCATAGAGAGTTGTGTGGTGGGTCATTTCTGTCATACTCTCCTCTCATTATTGTTTTAATTATGTCTAAAATAAAAGGAGGAGAGTAGCTTTGGTAACCGTACAGACTCTGTTACATTCCCTTCGCTCCCACAGTCACCAGACAGAACCAGCCTGCAAGGATGCTCGTATAGAGCTTTGCGCAGACTAACTCCAAAGAGCCTTTGTGACCAGCTGAACTGTCGGACAAACTTCGTCACCCCTTCCATATGGAGACCCAGTGGTCCCAGCTGCCCCCTGAGGGAGATAAAGCCACACGAGGGTCTCGTAACCCCGCACAACACTTTCTCACAACTTTGGCCCTTTGAGAGATCCCGTAATTGTCAAGCGTGAACTGGAAGTGTAGAAGAGAAACAAAGGCCCCGACAGCAGCGCGCCTTCTCTCACAGAGAGGGGAAAATGCTTGAATGCCCATGGGAAAAAAAAATGCTTTAATGCCCAACTTGTCAAAACATTCCGTCCAGAGGTGGGAAAGGGAAGCCGTCTGCGGTCAGAGCCCTTGCCTGCTTCACAAGAGGTTTCCTTTAACTTCGGTAATCAGCGGCCTGTGGGAACTGGTGGAGACCGGCTAGCCCCAAGCTGCCTTTCGTAGTCGGTGGACCACGTGGATGTGACTCCCTATGGAGGAGTGATCAGAACTCTCAGATAGGCCTTCTCTGCATGTCCATGTCTCTGAACTTCCAAACCAATGGCTCCAACTGTCTATCCTGTTTTTTTCAGAAAAACACCTGCCACCAGGAACCAGGCACCGAAAGGGTTAAACACTCTTTCCCCCCCCCCTCCCCCGCACTTCGTTGCCTCCTCTGAGCTAGAAGATTCCTTCTCTAGGGTTGGCTTGTTCTGATGTCAGTTCAATGGTCCAGAGGGCATCTGTAGCTCGGGAGACAGGGCTCTCTCTGATTTCCAGGGAGTGGGGCATCCAAGAAGGATTCTGAGAGTCGGCTCAGAGGAGTACAGTTACTCCTGTAACTTCAGGAGTCAAGGTGTTTAACTGAGGGAGTCTGTCAGAGGCTGCCAGCGTACTGTCAGGGCGTATGAGTGTACAGAGCTCATCTGAGGGACGAGGGGCAACAACATATCTAAGCACTGCAATTCCTGGGGACAGCCTCCACCGTATCAGCGCCACTGCCCACGGCTGCGTCTCTGTCCTGGGTGGCCACTAGTTGGGTTTTAGTGTGCCTTGGCTTAGCTGTTACAGTAAACAGCCATGATGTGGATGACTCCTGTTACAGCCAAACTTACACCAAAGATTTCCCCATTTCCCATTTTATAATAACGCATTGCGCTGATAAGAACAGACCTAGAGTAGGCTTAGGTAAGTTCAGGTAAAGGGGATGATGGTTTCAAAGATGACGGAAATACATTTTCCCTCTCGAGTGTGTGTGTGTGCAGTGTGTGTGTGTTTGTGTTTGAAGTGTGTGTGTGTGTGTGCAGCGTGTGTGTGTGCAGGGAGGGTGCTGGTGACTGAACCACGGAGCTTGAGGTTACCAGGCGTGTGTTGTTCCTCAGCCCCTCCCCAGTTCTGAGCACACCATCCGCCAACCATGGCGTTCTAGCTACAGCGATGCTCTGTACCTCTGTTCAGTGAACCTGTGTCAAAACTTATCTTTTAGCAATCTTTTTTTTTTTCTTTCTGTAGCCCAGGCTGCCTTTGAGGCCCTGTTCTTCCTGCCTCTGGGGTCACAGGTGTATGCCATCATGCCAGGCTATATTTTTTTTCCTTTTATACGGACCGCCATACTGGCCTGTTTTGGGTATCAAACCCTGAATAATATTCCCATTGTTTTCTGACATATTAAATATTATCACATTAGGATAGAGTGGAGGGGATTCTTTGAAACAGCGACTTCCCCTTGCAGAAAGATAAAAGAATCCTCTTGCTCAAATTAAGAGTCCCTGTATTCCGGAGGCAGTTGGATCCCCAAAGTCCCCAGTATAAAAACTACCAGACAGACAGGCAGGGATCTCATCAGAGAGACACAAGGAGCCTCACATTAGAAAAGCAAGAAGATCAATTCTTCTTAGAGGCCTTGGAGCAAGGCAGAGAGCTAGTGACCCCCGCCCCCCAACCTCCCAGGAACTCCTTTTATGGGCCGATTGAGACCTCATCAGTCAATGGTCTAACACAGCTGGGCCTCAGCCTATTTACTTTTGAGATCAGATCTTATTTGTAAAGATCTGAGCTGAATAGGTCACAGATCCTGGTCGAATGTCCAGGGAACCCTGGCTTTCTATTGTTCCATTCTTCTCTGGGATACACTATCTGGGATATTCTTACACATTGACTAAGAGTTCATTCTCTTTCCTTCTCCCTTTGTTCCTCCCTCCAGCCTCTCCTTACCAGACCTGACCTTAAGGACATGGACACTGTGCCCTGGGCTGGCCCATCTCCTTCACTTGAGTTTATCAGTTGAGGTAAGAGCTAACGCCTGTCTCGCCTGCTCAATAGCATGGTTCGAATACTCAGTCACTGCTGATCAAACACGTTGGAAGGAAACTCTTTTTGAGTGATCACATTTCAGGAACATGACCACAGAGCTGCAGACTGCTTGGTACGCTCGGGTGGTTTGGGTTCCTCGGTGCTGCCTGACACACGCGCTGCCTGTAACCTACTCCCATGGTGGTCACTTAACTGCTGCCTGTAGCCCATTCCTGTGTGGGAGCCAGGTTTTGGGTCCTTCACAGCATTTTCTTAGATTCAAACTAGACCCATATTTGAATGGAGCCTAAAGCTCTAGCCCCAGTCAGCTTCCCTTCATGGACCGTGACCGCCCTCAAGAAAGCTTCCTAGATCGTGTCTTATCCCCTGCAGATGTCCTCCAGGCTTGTGAAGCCTTGTCCCATCTTTTTCCAACTTAATTTTCCTAACCCTCATGCACTCAGGTCCCCTGTGGGCAACCCCACTTTATCCCTGAAACGCACGAAGCCCCCTTTGTCTTTGGGGACACCATCTGCTGCTTGTAGCTGCTGATGCAGAGGCCATGGGTGCATGTTACTTACTGGCTCGCTCAGCTTGTTTTCATATAGAACCCAAGACTACCAGCCCAGGGATGGCCCCACCCACCATGGGCCCTCCCGCCCTTGTGGTGCTGGAGTATAGATTCCCATGTGCAGAGGAAGCTGGGGGTGTTTCAAAGTCCAGCACCATATGCACTCTGAGGGGACATAGCCTTGATCCATATCTGTCCCCACGAAGCCCTCAGGTAGCCAAGCTGTAGCCCTCATGCTTGGGGCTGTCAGGTCCCTGTGTTCCCTGCCCTAGTAATATCCATCTCCTGGTTCCCGAAGTGGCTGAGAACCACACAGAGACTGGAGTCCTAGGGACCTGGAAGCTAGCTTGCGTCTTTGCTATCCGTGAATGAGTTTTTCTGCCGTTTCCTGTGGTGACTGTCTGAAACATTGCAGGTGACTTCTAATGGGTGAATGGGGTGGCTGTGCCATCTGCACCAACCTACCAGTGAAGAGGGCATAACCACAGCAACGCTTTCTTAGAGAGAAGACCCTGTCAATGACTGGATGCTCTTAGCTGCTGTGGCCTCTGTCCTTTCTGTTCTTGATCTAGTTTTTTTTTTTTTTTTTTTTTTTTTTAAATCATCTCAGAGTCTCTGCTCCTCATGGTCAACGGCAAAGACTCAATGACAAGGCGTGCCTCCCTGCTATGCTTCTTTTTATGCTCACTGTGTAGCCCTGGCTGGCCTGGAACTCAGTACGCAGACCAGGCTGGCTTCGAACTCATAAAGATGATCTACTCAACTCTGTGGGATTCAACAGGCACCACCAAGGTCCGCCACTGTACCTACTGCTTTTCCTGGTTTCTTTCACTTTGGTTTGCATTGTTAGATTTAAGGAATCCCGGGAGGGCGAGAACTATTGTCTCCCAGATCAGAGACCCAGGGTCGGGGTGGGAGATTCTTAGGATGTAAAAGGCAGCAGCTAAGCCTTCCTCAGTGCCTTGAGGCACCCACATCATGCACACACAATGATCACATTTTAAAAATTTAAAAAAAAAAAAATTTAATGGAGGCAATGGACTTAACCAGCACTCATGGTCAAACATTACACGATAGAGGGTCATGACTGACTAACTGAAAAACAAAAACAAAAACAAAAAAAAACCCCAAAAAACTAAAATCACCTCACTGGTTTTTAACCCGTGCGTTGTGACCTCCTTGGCAAACCTCTATCTCCAAACATACTTTTGATTCATGACAGTAGCAAATAGTTAATAAGAAGCGATGAAAATGATCCTATGGTTCGGGCTGTACTGGCTGGTTCTGTGTGTCAACTTGACACAAGCTGAAGTTATCACAGAGAGAGGAGCCTCCCTTGAGGATAATGCCTCCATGAGATCCAGCTGTGGGGCATTTTCTCAATTAGTGATCAAGTGGGGAGGGCCCATTGTGCGTGGTGCCATCCCTGGGCTGATAGTCTTGGGTTCTATAAGAAAGCAAGTTGAGCAAGCCAGGGGAAGCAAGCCAGTAAGTAACATCCCTCCATGGCTCTGCATCAGCTCCTGCTTCCTGACCTGCTTGAGTTCCAGTCCTGACTTCCTTTGGTGACAAATAGCAGTGTAGAAGTATAAGCTGAATAAACCCTTTCCTCCCCAAGTTGCTTCTTGGTCATGGTGTTTTGTGCAGGAATAGAAACCCTGACTAAGACGGGGGTCTCCACTACCTGAGGATCGGTATTAAGGGTTCACAGCATTAGGAGGGTTGGGAACCATGATCTAGACCAACCTTGGAGAGCTATGGAGCTCACGCAAAGCTGCCTTCGCCTGTCCCTCTCTGTTTTCTGTTTATTAACCTGTTAGGTCGTGACTCCCTGGCTTTGGACATTTCTGTGGTGGAATTCACTCCATGTTTTCCACTGAGCTCCCTGCTGGCTTCACAGTGTATGTAAGAAGAATGGGCAGGTTAGGAGGTCTTCAACCATCTGTTAGAACTATGGTGTCATAATTCACCAGAAGAGGAAGGTTAGCCTCCTGCTTCGCTGCTCCTGGCCTGAGCAGGGCGGAGGAGGACAGAGGGCCCTGCCACAGTCCCCGCCTCTTGCTACTCCAGTCCTGTGCCTCACAGGAATTTTCTAGAGACTGGTGGGAAGCAATGACCACCCCCAACCCCCGCAGCTCAGCACACGGGGTGGAGAGTTGTGCTCTATGGATTTTACACAGACCCGCTCACTCTGTAACTTGAGCATTCTCTTGGAACTGGACCACAGTGCATTTGTGATTTCTCCTCAGAGTCCAAAAGTTATCCAGTGACAGAGTTTCTGCTGTTGGCTGTCACCATGGAGAGAACACAGTAACAAGGGTACCTTGTCCATATAAGGCTGAGTTAGCAGAGCACACAGCCTGCAGGGAGGCTTCGTGGCAGCTACAGCAGCACCGTGGGGGAAAATATATGGTAAGCGACCCCAGGGGAAGCTGTGGGAAAGAACTCACCATGCACAGGCTCCCTGGAGTCAGGCTCCGCCCTACTGCTATTTTTATAATAGCATTATTTAAGAAAAACATTATAGAACTAAGAGCAGTTCAGAAGCAGCCCTGCTTTCTGCAGAAACAAGTATGGGTGAATATGCTACAAATCCTCTCTGCGTGCATGTACCTGGAAATGGATTCTAAATTTTCATCCTTGTCTGAGATTAACACACAGAGTTGACCCGGGGAAGAAAATACCTTTGGTAAAATGTCCAGTGACATCTTCAGAAACCCATGCCATCATGAGTCTCCCTGCCAGCTCTGTCTTACCCTGCAGTGTATAGTGTGGTCTACTTGGATTAACATGTTGTGTGATGACTGAGCCTGCATCCTCATGGTATCTTTCTGTCCTCTCACAGGTGTAAAGACGAGATCGAATCATGGGAGTGTGCCCTGCCGTGTGGCTGGCCGTGCAAGCATGGGCATATTGAGAAGATGCTGGTAAGGTGAAGTCCCATGTTGGGTGTCACTGCCTCGGTCTTGACAATCTGCCTAATGATGAGAAGTAAGCCATTCCAGGCTAAGCTCTGATGACCTGACTGGTCAGACAGTGAAGAGAAGAGTTAGCTCAACACTTTATGTGGCCATGGTTAAACCAGACCCAGGTGTTTACTTAGGGAGGGACACTGGGAAATGACAAGACCTCAGTAGCTGTGCTGTGGACTCCCTAAGTTTCAGACATGTAGAAACCCTTGACAGCTCCTTCCTGGAACCTCTTATAAGAGACTGTGTGGCATGTGAGAGTACACTGCCCTGCAGATGAGTCTGTTCAAACAGCATGAGTGGCCTTCAGGGAGAAGAACATCCTCAGAGAGACATCACGCAGACCTCTCCTCCGTAGGCTCTGCCCTGGGTAATCATAGCCGGTGTGGCATGCCAAGAAGGAGCTGCGGAGCTGCTCCTTGGGCTCACGTCCAGCTTATCCCAGGAGGCAGAATGCAGTGTCCTCCCAGGGTCTAACAATCTCCTTTGCCTGGTTCTGGAGATATCTGCATAGTACCAATTGATCTGCTTTGTGTCCATATAAGGAGGCTGAGTCAGTCAGAGCTTAGAGAGCCTGTGTCTGGCCTGGGGAGCCAGTACCTGAGGTCGAACACCCCCACCACTCACAAACCATCTCATCCTTGGTAAGATCTATAGCAAGGGACCAAGAGGATTTTAAATATCAAGAAATGAGGCTGCGAGTGGTGGTGTACACACCTTTAACCCTAGTACTCAAGAAGTAGAGGCAGGAAAACCTTTATGAGTTCAAGACCATCCTGATCTACATAGAGAGTTTCAGGCCAGCCAGGAAGACACAGTGAGACCCTATCTCAAAATAAACAAATTAAATAATAATAATAATAAAAAAAACAAGCAGTGCAAAAATAAATAAATATAACATTATTTATACTATATATGTCTGTCCTTTTAAAAGGTTGACAAATGATCTTCAGCTAATAGTCCGAAAATGACTCAGTCCCAGTAGAGAAACCTTAAACTTAGTATCGCTGCTTTTAGAACTGGGTCTCCTCATGCATATCTGTGATCTCTGACATTAACGCAGTCTTCGGTCTGCCAAGTCAGCAAAGACCTTCACATCTGAACCAAGGGCCCTTGCCATCAAGAGCTCCTGCAGGACCTTGAGGAGGGGGGTGTGGAGATGCAACATGGAATGGGTGTGTACCCCAACCGCAAGGGCTATGCTGCAGAGGAGGAGCAGGAACAGCCGCTCTAAATGCTGATGGGGACAGACAGACCTGGGTGAAGCTCACTGGGGATTCAAGAGTCACGGTGACTGACAGCTGTGGGACGAGCATCACGCACACATGGTTGCTGTCCAGCTGTTTTGGTGAGGCAAAGGTGAGGCAGGCAGGGTGTGGTCCCAGAAAGAGAGATGTAGCAGGCAAAGGTGGCGCTGTGTGGAACACTACTCTCCACAACCCCACACATGAAAACTGGCCTGGGGGCCACGCCTAGGTCCTGACCTTGGGGATGCTAAGCTTATGATTCTATACTGAGTTCCATCCACCCTGGTGAAAAGACTGCCTCCTTTATAGAGTGAAAAATGATCTAATTGTATCTTACAAGACTTGAAGAAATAGTTAATAGTCTGGCTTACATTAATTGTTGGAGAGTCTAAATTTATTTTTAAAAACCCATCATGTGTTAAACATGTCTGAAATATAATAATATACTAATTTAAAATTTATGGTTTACACAGTAACAAGCCCATATAGTATCTTCAAAGGGCAGACAGGAAGAAAGAGAGAGAAAGAGAGAGAGAGAAAGAGAGAGAGAGAGAGAGAGAGAGAGAGAGAGAGAGAGAGAGAGAGAAGGAGGGATAAGAGGGTGGGAGGGGACTGGTTGAGAAGAAGGAGGAGGGAAAGTGTGGGGTGGGGGTGAGGGAGGGGAGGGGTGAGTGTGGTCTCAGCACATTGTGGACAAATATAATATTGTCAAACAATAAACATTGCTTAATGATGAATAGGATTCACATATACCTTTTTAAAAAGAAGCATTAGTGTATTGTTGTGCGTACCAGAAAATCCATCTTTCTGGCAAGATGGCTCAGCCGTAAAGAGCATGTGCTCTTTTTACAGAGGACACAGTTCAGTTCCAGCATTCATGTGGTAGCTCACAACCACCTTTAACCCCAGTTCAGGGGGATGTAATGCCCTCTTCTGGCCTCTGTGAGCATGGCACACAAATAGCACACATACATACATACATACATACATGTAAATATTCAAACAGATACAATAAAAAGTAAATGAAAATGTAAAAAAGTAACCCTGAAACCGAAACACCAGTTTTAAGGGTAATAGAGCAAAGGCAATCACCGGAAGACTGAAGGAACATGGTAAGCCCACTGCCGAGTGGTTGCCATGGTGATCTCTCAGGTGACCTTCTCTTTACTTGTCTAGGAAGTGACCCTCATCAAGCACAGTCAGGGTACAAGTGACTTCAACCTTGAGATTCTTGTTCATGGAACAATTCCCAAAGCTCTCAAGTTCGCACACACCCATGCTGCATCACTGGGACAGCCATGTTCTGCCTTATATAATGTAAGTTTCATTATAAAATATTTGCCTATGTAAATCATGAGTCTAGAACATCTCTGTATTAACACACACACACAATTAATCTTCAAAAACCAACCTTTTGTCCTCACAGCACAGCACAGCACAGCACAGCACAGCACAGTGCAGCGCAGCACAGTCTCTTACCATCTTTCCTAAACATTACAATATATCATGCAAATGTCTCACATTTAGACACATTGTTGCAAGTAGCCCTGAGAATGAACACATCAGAGGACAAGCACACCTTGGGGCTGTGCTGTATAAGGAACTTGAGTATTCTCAGGCTTCGGTCTCTGGAGCCAAGTCCCCATGGTTACCTAGGGACATCTGCGTTTGTGTGTATCTATCACCATGAGAAGTAGGACAGTGGCTCCACTGGAGCCCATTTTGTGACTTATTGCACAGTGAAAGGGAATCAGCTGTATCGTATCATCATAAAGAGTGATCTGACTGGTCAATTTAAGGCACTTTCAAACAGCGTCAAGAAACATTATTTTACACTGCGTGACTTACTCTTGCTCCTTTTTCCGGGTAGCACTGGCAACCCCCGCTGCAGTCTCTCCCTCCGCAGGGCACATCCAACTTCTTCACACCCTGTAGAAACCAGACACAAGACAGAGTTTACTTAAGAGTGTCATCATATCCCTCTCCGTATATCCTTACTCTAACATCAAGCCTTCATGCAAAATGGTCCACAGGCCCCTCTTAGCACAGATGTAGGTACAGAGTCCCCACCACCGTGCTGTCCCAGGCAAGTGCTGTCTCACGGTTGTCCACACCCAACACCACTGTGGCATGCTTGTGGCCCTGAGTGAGACAAAAGCTTGCTGCTGGCACAACACATTCTGCCGGCGACAGCCTTGTGAGGAGCACTGACTACAGATGCTGAACCAGGAGCCTAAACGCAAAGAGCAGAGGAAACATTCCTCAAACCCAGGGCTGCTCAGGGAAATGCGATTGCAGAGCCTAGGAGGTAGATTCTCGGTGACCTGGAGATTTAAAGGCAAGTGAACCATGGTGGGAGGGGTTGGTCTGACCACTCTGGTTCCTACCATGGAATGACAAAAGGAGGGGATGCTCCTGAGGAGACAGGCCCTGGAAATACACCTGTGAGCATGATAGCCCCAACAGCACTGCAACTCGGGTAGACGCATCATCAGGAAAGCCCACCCCTGTCTTTCTCCCCCTAACACCCATGCTCTCTGTGGTGAGGAGGGACAGCTGAGGAATGAGCCTTTCCTAAGCGGTGGGTTGGTTAGCTAGGGTAGCTTCTTGAGTCTCTAAGGCCCTGGGGGGGGGAGTATTTTCTGGCTTCCTTGTCCCCCTCCCAACATTTCCAATGAAAGAATGAAGAGCCTGGATCAAGTGGCCAGGGGTGGGGCTGGGGTGGGGCTGGGGTGGGGCAGGGAGGGCTGGACTTTCTCTCTCAGACTATGCCCCCAGGACATAGAAAATGAAGTGTCCTTTTGACGCCCTTTCTCCTCTTCTTACCTAAGTCAAGTACCAGCTGTGGTCCCCCTGATCCCCCACAGACAGGAGCAAGAGAGTGCGCAAGCGCGGAGACTCAGTCTGTCCCATCATGGCCACAGCCTGCTGCCATCCAGCCCACAGAGCTCAGGTTGTTGGCAGTTACACCTAAGGCAGTGTACGTAGACATTGTTTGCTTCCGACATTCACTCAGCCAAGCTTTCTGCAAGTGGGGCCCAGCAGATGACAGTACCCCTCTAATGCCAAAAAGCTTTTAACCATAGAATTAAAACTGCCTTCTATACTTATATATTTTTGTGCACATGTGTGTTTTGCTGGTGCGTATGGAGAGGTCGGTGAATAGCTTGTGGGATCTGGCTCTCTCTTTCTTTGGAATCATGTGGATTCCAGGGATGGAACTCAGGCCATCAGGCTTGGTAGCAAGTCCTTTACCTGATGAGCCATCTCACCAGCCCTAATGCAGAGTGTTCATTCTGGGTTAAGCCACGAAGTGGAAGGTCTCAGGGAGACGCAAGTCTCAGCACAGGAGCCCATTGTGTTCCTGTGGAGATGCCAACCGTGTTGCTATGGGTCTTCTCCTGTTTAACATGGCTTGCAGAGCCCAGGATTCATCCACAAGCAGCCATGGGTATGCAGGCCACCACTGACATCTGACTCAGCACCATCTGGCCATAGTTCACCCAGGGGAACTGCAAGCCTTCGGGCTCTTTTTGTACAGACATTTCCTCCAGCGATCTCACCCCACAGCCCTGTAGTTGGAGCCCCATAATGATTCTCTACATAATCTACTGTCTGATGGCTTTCAAAAAGCCCAGCGTTCTCACATCTTTTAAGAAGCAGTTCCCCCCACAGCTCTTTCTTGAGTTAATAAAGCAGCAGGAGGCCCCTGGTGTAAGAGTAAACATATATAAAAATACCTTAATGCCTTTGAAATAGGAATCTATGCTTTTATCAGGCCGTGTGTGGTGTGTGTTTGTGTGTGTGTTCAGCACACATTTCACACTGTGGCTCATCAAGTCCAGGTTTTGAAAATAGTATTTCTAGAAATAAAGTACAAGTTGAAATGTGGGTTTCGTCAAAGACCCTGGGCATCGAGGCACGAGCCTGGATGGGTCATGTGACCATAACCCAGCTAGGCCATTATCTTGGCAGTTGTCTTTCATTCACCAACAATTCACTCAGGAGTTGTTGGGAACGCGTTGGGAAGGCTTCAGTTGAGACGGGAAGGACCTATGCTCTTACTCTCCAGCTGCCGCCTCATAGGGCATTTTTAATTTCGATTTTAGAGCTACTTGCCAAATCCCTGGATATAAATGAATAGTTGAAATGACTTTAAAGGTTTCAAATTGATCCGACTGGCTTCCTAGTCTGGTGGTTGGGGCTGTCCCTGCATTTAATTGTAGAAACTAGCAATAACAGTTGGAGCACCCTGTCTCCTGAACTGAGGGCCAAACAGCACCGGGAGGTGGCTTAGACATCAGGCCAGTTTTACCATGGCCCTTCCAGCCATCTCACCTGTCCTGCAGGGGCTCTCTTACGAATTCCAGCATCTACAAGAGCCCTCAGGAAGTCAGCTCGAGTGTCTGGTCTCTAGGACAAACAGAAATATTGACACACTGGGGCAGAGCATGTGCTCCAGACGGACTCTTAGAGACCGGACATGTCTCTGGACTGAACGACTGCATTCGCCCAGCAGGATGTGGGGCTCTGGAACATTCTCAAGATGTGAATGCCTTCCTGAGACTGTGGGTGAGGATAGAGGGGAACTGGTATGGACTGTGTGTCTGGAGATCTGTCCCCTGCCTCAGAAAGGAACTGTGTCAGTGCACACGAACCATCAACCCACACTTGGAGTCTGATTCTTGATTCCATTACTTGGCACTATCCAAGGAGAAATCACAATCCCAGTTCCTGCCGAGTACTTAATAAAAATGGTGGTTCCTTCCCCTTGACCATCTTGGGGAGCCTGCTCACCACCTCAATGATGGAGACCGTCCTGGACTTTATTTCTCTTCTCACAAGAGTGAGCTTCCCCTTTTGGATCCTCTCTAAGCATCTTGTACTTCTCATTTTACAAAAATCACAGGTTAAAACCCGGGCCCCGGAGTATCTGGCCATAGCAGCTAAGACGAAGTTCCTAGGATGGGGAGGATCCCATTACCTCACCGGGCGCTGTGGGATGCCCACATCCATTCAGCTGAGCTGGCCAGACTGCTTTTGGGATGTCATCAACCCCAGGGTAAAAAGAACTCACGGCCCAAGGTGGTATTACATCAAAGATCCCCTAAAGTCGCCATGAGAGTCCCATCCCCTGAGACACCAGCCTTGTGTGTCCTCCCTTGGGATTCTGGGCCCAGTAAGGAGCCTGTGTCGTAGGCTCGTTGTCCTATGAGAGGGTATCTGGTCCTCCGAAAGCAAACTATCTGGATGCTTGCAAGGGTGGCTGAGGCCAATCATTGGCTTTCTCTTGACAAGCTCATTCACTCCTCGCTCACTTGTGGACTTGCATTTCCCATTCACACTCTTCTCTCTCACTCACACTCACCAAGTCCCTCACTCGCACACGCCAGACATCGTCTCACCCTCAGCTAACTGCTTACGGTGGACGATGTACTGTGCTAGGCTCTGGCATAAAGCAGAGACATGTTAGACACAGTCCCTGCCTACATTGTGTGAGAATAAGTAGAGAAGACTGCCTAAGTATATAAGTCAATGCCTATATCGACATCCTTTGGATTCTGTTACAACGTTTTGAGGAAGAGGGTATCTGGAAACTAAGCCAGGAAGGAGGAGGTGATGGGCAGAAGCGTACTTCTTGACAGACTCACTCAGACGTCCCTAAATGCTGTCCCTATGCAGACTGCCTTGCTGGCATCTGTCTGTGGGCCACACTCCCAAACACAACAAGGACTAGGGATGTCAATCATCAATGCCTTCCTGGAGAAATCACACTAGCCCATCCAATCACCACCCCCCAGACCAGACGCCGAACCCTGCCTACTAAATCAGCTCTGCAAACAAGACAGAAGACTGGCTGTGGCTATCAAGGGAGGTTGAGGGGACTCTAACGTCTCCTCGTCATCAGCTTGGACAAATAGGCTGTATTGTGGATCCCCAGTGATGTGGAAGTAAAGTTAAGTCTGTAGCGGCGAGAAGTCCTTGCATACCTTTCCCAGGAGCAGAACTGTGTGGGCAGCCGAGAGCACAGCAGAACGCCACGGTTCTCAGAAAGTCAAGCAGCGCAGTGACAAAGATGCTGGGTGAGCTAGAGGATGGAGGATCTGGAGGTGGCTTCATAGGTGAAATGGGAGGAGAGGCGATAGTCTAGAGATAGGGATTGTCACCCAAATAGGTCACCCCTGAATGACAACTGTGCTCTCCGTAGCTCTGGTACCCTAAGTGTGGAGTGCGGGTGTAGAGCCAGTCAGGAACATGGCCGCCGTCTGCGTTCTCACCCCATTCCATTTCCAAGTCACACGCATGCAGACATGGTGAAAAGAGAATGCTGGGATTGGTTCATCAAGGAACAGGTCCACACGCGGGTGTACCACCCGAACACGCCTGTCCTCATCCACAGGTGGGTCTGTCACTGAAGCGGAAGACAGAAGAATCTCCTATAGGTTCAGTGCGGTCCATGGTCAAGTGACCCTGAGCCTATTCTTCCTAGGAAATGCCTCCTTAGTCCCCTCTCTGCCCTTGACCTTGTTCCTTGTGGGAATTAAGAGAGTTCTAGAGCCCAGGTCTCAGATGCTGGATTTCCAGTCAATGTGACAAATGAATTTCAGTCCTTCTCTTTCATAAGTACTTTCTTTTTAGGGCTCTTCACTCTGGGCTGAGTTTTATCCTACCCTGAATTGATACATAGCAATGCTGCCTGGTTGGAAGTCACAGGAATGACCCAGGCCACTTAGCAGCAGGTAGCAAAGTGAAGGCCTAAGAGACATTTTGTGGAGGATCCTGACGGCACTGCAGTTGTCCGTAAGCTTCTAGGTGCAATGGGCAGGTACTGGACAGCCTCTCTCTCTCTCTCTCTCTCTCTCTCTCTCTCTCTCTCTCTCTCTCTCTCTCTCCACCATTACTTTTGCAAATATCTAAGACTCCCCATATCTTTCCCATGTCCATCCTGGATACCCCTACACCTCTCTAGATACATGCTCTGGGTTGTCAGTGAGCTGCTGGGCTCTGGAAGACCAGATGTCATAACATCTTGTAAGGAAAGCCAGGCTCTAGCTTCCTGACCCAGGCTCCTCGCAGGCTCCATCGGAGCCTCTCGTGCCTCACGCTGCCGGCTCTCTGGTTCTTCTGCCATCTATAAATGGAATGTGTCGGGGTAGGGCGGCGATCAGTGCTAGCAGCTGCAAGATTAAGAGCACATCCGGTCCCACGGTGAGTGGCGCTGGCTCCCAGCCGGTCCAGCAGTTCTTGGCAGTGACAAGACAAGAGTATCACATCGCCTTCACCACGGACCGTCTCTCACAAGACAGACAGGAAGTTTCTTCCCTGCCTGGTGAATACTCAGGGTATACTCCGTCCCGAGTGCCATGCAAGCCATTCAGCACCAGTCCTTCCTCAGACACACCAGCACTTACACCCAGGGCACTGAAGACGATCTTAATACCTGAAAATAAAACCCACAAGTGATCTAAAGGCCTCAAGACAATTTCTCTAGCTACTTGTGCAGACCAGCCATGCACAGTAAGGGCATAAATCAATAGAAATGCACCCAGGTCCCTGCAGCTGTGAGTCTCATTTAAAGTTGACACACCATATGTTCATGAAAGAGGAAAAAGTACAGGCTATTGTTTTTTGATTTGCACATTAAAAAAAAAGTAATGATTACTCAAATTTATATGAAGATCCAAGAACAAAACTCAACTGTCCTAAAACAAAGAATATTTGTCCTCCACATGTTCCAAGAAACATCTTGTCCAAGGAAGTAGTTTTAAGCCAGCACACCTCCAGCCAAAAAGAGCAGCTTTGAAGGGAACTTACAGAGATCCCACCACACATCGCCCCCAGCATCCAACCCCAACTTCCTCTGCAGAGGAGTCTTGAATAACCGATTCTAAGCAGCTTGAGAGGTAGGCCTTACGGCCAGAGGTAATATGGTTCCTATTTTCAGGCAATCTATACAAGTCTTTGTTTTGTCACAAGTCCAGTCAAGCTGGGCGTTCTAAAGATCTCTTTAATCCAGCAACAGGCCGACTAAGGGGAGAGAGCCAGCTTGGGAACAAGGCTCCCAGTAAAGTTCTATTAGTTTATCAAAACAGGAAGTATAAGCCATTTCCGCACATGCAGCTTTAGAAATTAAGGAAATAATTCCAACATGGTATTAGCAAGACAAGGTATATGGAAAGGAAACGCAAATCTCAGCGGCGCACACAGTGGGAGGCCCAGAGGTCCAGCCAACTCGCTGCCTTTGTTTAAAAGCATCTCGAGGGCACCAGAATCAAGCACAGCCACTTTAGAGCATCCTGAGACCATTGCCAGCTGGGCAGAAAGGCTGATGATGGGCAGGAGTGCTCTACCTGCTCGCCTAGGCGACCGATAACTGGGCAGGAGGGCGTGCCACCTAATTCATTCCGGGGTGGCATGGCCACTGTCGCTTTGTGCATTCATGGAGGGGGGTGTCTCACAGGGAAGGGAGAGGTCAGGCCGTTCTGTAGAACAAGAGAGGCAGGAAGATAGAGCACTAAAGAGTTTCCAGGATGATGGTTATGGCCGCAGGGTGATCTTGCGTTGCGTTGTCCTAGGTGTGCACCTGTGGAGCACACGTGTCCTCCTTGTCCCCACGGCAGCACATTTGCATGCCTTATCTGAGTCTTGGGAAACGACATCCATTCTGGGAGTCAGAGGCAGGAGGGTCAGGAGTTTAAGGCCAGCTTTATCTACGTTGCCACCAAGGCAACTCCAAGATGGTGCTTTCTAGACCCAATCTGCTTCTGACAAAGCAACATGAGAGCTGTGCTGGGGAAAGGGTGCTGAAGGAACTTTCCAGAACACTTTCTGACTTACATCACTAATTCCATGATGGCTAATCACGGCATGAGGTGTGCTGGTGGGCTTGAACATGAGGAATGGCAGCCAGGGACTCTGGGTAGGGGCTGCTGACCCTGGGTGGAGAACACCCTAACCCTGCTGAACTCCAAACTGAGGCCAGTCACCCACTTCCCACAGGAGCGGAGGATTCACTGATGGTTTCTTAGAGACTCTTGGCTGTCCAAGTCTGGGGTCATTAACATCAGACAGACAGAGCCCGGCTTGTGGGCCTGGGGCTGCAGACATAGGAATGAAGGCTGAGCTTCAGCCAAGGAGGTGTGAGCCAGACACTGCCTCAGAAAACACCTGGCCCAAGGCTAGGATGATTTCAGGTGTGGGTGGGCCTGGACTGCAGGTGGAGACAAGTGGGCCTTGGGCAGATGGAGGAGAGGGGAACTTGGCATTTCCTGTCACACATGCTCATCCGGCCTCGGCTGCTTCCTGTTTAGGAGCTTCCCTAAATGGAGGCAAAACCAGCCCAGGTGTGCCTTCCCTTTAACAGGTAGGATGGCGCACTGCCCTCCTGCTGTGGGCAGGCAGAAGCCCATGCGCATTTTGGTGCCTGACAAGCCACCTCTAGCCTGCTATCCAGAAGCACCCATCCCCTTGCTTCCGAGCAACGGGCTCCCTACAAGGATGAGCTGAGGCTCCTTTGCTGTGTGGTGTAAGTGCTGGGTGGGGATTTGAGATTCCTCATCTTGAGTCATCCCATCCAGAGGTTGAAACTTAGCAAAGCCAGGCAACAACCCTGGGGAGAGGCTGTGGGGGAGGAGTCAGGAGGCAAAAGTCAGTGACCAAACAGGTGTGGTCAGCTGGACAGAACGGGGCAAAGGGCCAGCATGGAGCCACAGAAAACATCAGAAATGCAGGTGACAGCTGTCATGGCGTGAGGGGATGTTCTGCCTACAGCACAAAACGCCTGCAGTCTACGAGCTTCCTTCCCTAGCATCTAATAACTTTTCATTTTTATTATCTTTGATTATGTGTGTTCGTGTGTGTGTGTGTGTGTGTGTGTGTGTGTGTGTGTGTGTGCACGTGCGCGCGTGTGTGAGTGCAAGTGTTAATGGGGGCCAGAGGATTTCCTGGAGCTGGAGTTCCAGGTGGTTGTGAGCTGCCTATCATAGCTTTTGGGAGCTAAACTCAGGTCTTCTGTAAGAACAGTATGCATGCTTGATTGCTGAGCCATCTCCCCAGCCCCACAAGGTATCCAAAGTCTGAATGCTGCTGTCCTTTGTTTTTTTGGTTTTGTTTTGTTTTAAGACAGGGACTCATTATGTAGACCAGGTTAGCCTTGAACTCATAGAGATTCGCCTACCTCTGCCTCCCACGTGCAGGGATTAAAGATGCCAGGCACTGATTCACTTTTAAAATATTTATTTTATCATTTTTTTTTTTTTGATGATGTGTGTGTGTTTGTGTGGGGGGTACGTGCATGAGACTGTAGGTGCCCACGGAGGCCAGGGGTGTCAGACCCCTCCAGACGTTACACGTGGTGTCTGTAAGCTGCACAGTGTGGGCGCTGGGAACAGAACCAAGATCCTTTGCGAGAGCAGCAAGTGCTCTGAACTGCTGAGCCATTTCTCCAGCTCTTCCTTTGATTTTCTCATTCCTACTGACTGACTTCCCAAAACCCATTCTGCTACCTGCTCTTTATAATTGCTATGGTAACCTGCTAAGGCAACTCAAGATTATTTTCATTGCACTTTGGGTGTATATGAGAATGTACAAACCAACTCCAGTCTGAGCAGGGGTCTTGCTTACCTGCCTCCAAGAGCTGACTTATGCCTGAGCTCAAAACTCTCATCAAGCAAGAACGTTTCCTTTAATCTGGGTGGAAGCAAGACACAGCATACCTTCCTTTAACCCCTTGCCCCCAAACCTGCCATTCCAGGAGCACAGCTGGGCTGGCACGGGGTTCCTTCTGTTGTCCCTCAGTACATCTTGGGGAACAGATATAGCCAGTGGTCCTAAAAACCCCTCTTGCTCATCTTGACACACAGCTGGTACCATTTTGAAATCTTCCATATACAGCAGGCACTTTGGGTGCACTGTTATATGCACGCACAGCCAGGATGTCACAGTCAGACACCCATGACTCGAAGCCACTGATCTCTAGAAATTTTTTACTGAGCCTGTCCATGGACCAACATTTGAAAACCACCTCCTTTTGTCCCTTTCATCTCTTAAACTGTCACCCTTTCCATTTTCCTATTGCCATGTCTGGCCAGTGGGTACTTCTGATAGCAATCCTTTAGTTCACCTCACATACAGCTCACAACACAGGGTCTGCTGCATGTCTATCCCCTTTGGGTCCCTCCACTTTCCTTGGTCTCTGAGACAGAACCCTTTTCTCTCCCATCACCTACCACCTCGGCTCTGTTATCCTGCTTTCAAAAGCCTCCTTGCCGGTTTAGCTCCAACCGAGTGTTCTGTAAAATATTTTCCCACGATGATGGAATGTCAAGGATTTTAAAGGCACCTAGCAAGAACACCCCTGACTTTGCATCTTCCCCAAGGAACGTGCACATGCTGTTCCCCAGCCTGGAATGTCTTTTGCCCTCCACCACCCTGTGCAGTCAAGACTCACTCAGAACACTGGGGAAAAGGAAATCAGACCAACACCAGCTTCGCTTCTCGTCTCCGCCTGTCCTTTTTAGGCACAGAGATTTCTGCTACAGCACACCATGAGGCTGCATCTGAAGGCTATTCCCATTCTAACAAACTAACAAGGCCCATGAGAAAAAGAGGCCAGGTGGAACATGGCATGCCTTCGGACTTTGTAGCTAGGGCTCTAATAAAAGCAACCCAATTAAAGTAATAGTAGAGCTTAAAAGACAAGGTAACCTCCCAATATGTTAAAAATAGAGCTTTGTTAGAGAAATCACAGACCTAGTGTAAGCAGGGGCGGGAAGGTGGTGATTGGCACCGAGAGCCGAAGAAAGTTAGCATGCCCAGCCCCTGGGAGGAGCCTCCAGCAAGCACTAAGAGTGGCTGTGCTGCCCAAGGCCAGGGATAGGACATCTGGACATGGCATCATATGCATCTTGCTGTGTTGTGTGCACGTGCATGGTCACCTCCACCTTCAGCTGCTGTGAACGCCCTTCGACACCACGCACAAACCAAAGCTTTCTGTTGACATCAAGCTATCTGCCAACTGTCCTTCAGCAAGGATGAGTTAGAGAGGCAAAAACTCCAATAAAGCAGACTCCGGGATGTAATTCACCGCACACTTTCCTGGGTAGGTATTCCCACTCCGTGGAGAAGGAGCCCGACACCGTTTAAGGACTCCTTACGTGAGCTGTTGACAGTGGTCATGTTGTAGCCTGAGGCATACTGTTCTCAGTGTTGAGACCGGTTAGGGACTTAGAGCCTTCGTCCTAGAGGCTGTGGATGTAATTATAGGTGGAAGATACCCCAGGGGTGCCACAAATCATATCCAGAATAAATGTTCTTAAATATTTATGCTATCCTGCACGTGTGCTGTTCAGCCAGAGAGACACAGCCTATCAAGACAATGCTGAATCCAGGCATCACCTCACAACCTGCCTACAATAAATTCTAATTATTTTCGTGGCATGATAGTTCTTGGTGTTCTCTGGCCAGGAATAAAAATGTGAATGTTGGTGTTGGCATATAGGTCTGAAATGAATATTTAACATAGCTCATAAAAGAGAAGTGGATCCGTCTTCCATCCTTGAGACTGTCCCCACCCCCCTCTCCCAGAGAAATATGCTTAACCTGTGAGCTTGGTTCACTAGCCTCTGGCCATACATTTTACGAAAGATCTGAGAGGAACAGAATGGGAGAGACCGAGCAACGCTTCTCGAAATACAATAACATTTCTGTTCTGCGCACTGGAGGCTGGTCTAGGCACGGAGTGCCTTGGTTTGTATCGGCATGTAAGGAATGGTGGAGGCCTTGCCTGGGCAGGCTGTGTATTTGATATGCGCAAGTTCACCTTGCAAGCTCTGTCCATGTCACAGGGGCCCCAGGACTGGTGGAACTCTGACACCACGTTGTAGCTGTTGGAAACACCTGCTTGCCAGGCTTCTGGGATTAATTTCTGCCTTTCCTCCTGTGTATGCTTAGCCGAGGTTGTCGGCCCTGGTGGGGTTTGGAAGGGCATGTGTATGACCTCACACATGAGTAATGACTTAGGATTCCTTTGTTGTGACCTCATGCTCTTTAGCAGTCTGCTCATTATGCTGGAAGGCCCGAGGTGTCTACTCAGAACTGTAGCAAGGAGAAACGCTTGGTCCAGGAGAGGAGAGTGCCCATCAGACACACCCAGTGTGTGCATTGTGCTACCGCCGCTGTGTGAATTGTCTACCAGACACCCCACTAATCATTTGTGAGTACATGCACACATGCAGGTGCACATGTCTGCGCATGTGCCCGTGGAAGCCAGAGGTTGATGTCTTTCTCAGTTGCTCTCTACTTCAAGTTTTGAGGCAGAGTCTCTCCCTGAAACTGGACCTTATGAATTCTGCTAGACTGACTTGTCTAGGGAGGCCCAGTGATTGTCCTGTCTCCCTTCCACAGGACAGGGATTCCAGACACTGATCACCAACAGCCCCCTTTGGATCCTATTCTCTTGGTCTCTGCACCCCTTGCAGAAGGCTTGACTTATTTAAGTTCTCATTGGATGCATCCCTAGATTGTAGTATCAACCAATGTACCAAGTTGGCCCTGCGCTGGCTTAGACCAAGTTTTGTCTGCTGATCCCACTGAGGGGCTTGTTCTGAGTGTTCACCTGCACACGTTTTCAGGAATGAGCCTGTGTTGAGAAGTTCTGAACCAGGGCAGTGAAATGTCAGGAGCTATTTCTGTCTACTCTACTGAACTGGTCCATGCACACGGGTGAATTTTCAGCCTCATATACTCAAAGAGGAGCATACAGATGGGGCCTCCTGGGCCTCTAGCCTCCTGGGGTCTTTGCCCTGCCTGGGGTGTCCAGTTGGTCCATCTCCTGGCAAGGAATGCAGTTGGCTGCGAATCAGGCCACATTTGGAGGAAGGTATGACTGCCCAATAGCCCTTCGAGAAACAACCCCTGTCCTTCGATCTCTTCATTTACAAGGCACATAGAATCTGTCATTGTGTCTTGAGGGGATGCTATGAGACTGAGAGGAGATGAACCCAAGAGAGTGTGGGGTCAGGGCGGGCTGAGGCTGGAGGGTCTCTGTTCAAGCATGTTCACTCCATGTTTATTCCTACCCACCGAGAGGCAGGGCCAGGCCATCCCTTGCCCCCCCCCCCCCGAGGGGCAGGGTCAGACTATGCCTCGTCCGCAGCTCGGAGCAGGTGAGATTTTCATGCACCACAGAGTTTACTGTTCATGAAGACAGGAGGATGTTTTAAGCTTTTATCCAGTGACTTGCCTCTAACATGCGTGAGTCTATAACCAGCTAATGAAATTAACACGAGGAAGGTAATATCTCCGTCTTAAGTTCCACATACTATTTTTGTCTCTGGATTGAGATTTGGAGAAACACTCAGCTTGTTGATTATCCCTATTTATTGGTCCCTTGATTTTTTTCTTTCTTTAAGAAAGGAATCTGGCTTAGTCATGGTTTGGACGACGTAACTGCTGAACCTTGTTCCTAACTAAGGTCAACTTACAAGCCAGGGTCTTTTGGGACCCAAGCCAAAACCTCTATTTTCTAGGTGTTGCTATGAGCCCAAGATCAAAGCCAAGACCTCTATTTTCTAGGTGTTGCTAGAAAATAGCCCAAGATCAAAATTCATTTATACTGAGTAATTCTCTGTACGTATCAAAAGTACCCTTATCAAGCACAAACAACTAACATGCTGGGTCTGTAAACACCCAAGAGTGGACTTCCTCAAATATTCTAAGTGATGTCATCTGGCCCTTCTTTCATATCCGTTTTTATTATGTTCCTGTCCTTTCAAAACAGAGTCTATATCACAGTCCCACAAAAGCCAGGAAATGTCACCCCTGGCAGGCTCAGACCTGGGAGCAAGAGGAAGCTGATAAAGTTTAAACACCTCCAGACTGAGGAAGGGTTCTCACCGAGCAGTTTGGGCTGGTGAATTTTCGAACCCAGGGTCTTGTGCCTGCCAGCCAGCCGAGTGCCCTACTGTTAGGGTACCAACTCTTCCAACCTGAATCCTTGCTTTCCCATTGGCAAGTGCCACCAATGTTATCCCCAGCCCCAGTGTCTTCTCTACAGCATTCTTAAATGCCTGAGAGCCAGGGAGCTAAAAACACATAAGTCCCTGGCCTGGCACTGTCCCAGTGGCAGGATTCAGTCAGTCTGAACCACGGACACTCAGCCACACAGGACAAACTGCAGGGGAGGCTGGAGAGGCAGGCAGACGAGAGGTGACTCTGATCTGAGCTGTGCTTGCTTCTTTGCATTATCTGAATGAACTTCTTGCTTAACCAATGCCAGCCACATGCCCAGTTCCTTCTCCAGGCAGGTATGGCTTGTTTATGTAAGGTCTTACACACTGAGTTTGGGCTTGGGTCCTGTCACTTTCTGGCCAGGGAGCCCAACACAGAGACTTCTGGACGAGGTGATACCATGTCACAAAGCAGAGGGCACAGTGCTTTTAGGGGAGTGAGTGTGGAGGGTGCAGAAGGGGGGAGAGTCAGTTGGCTGTGTCCGAGGGATTCTCCTAATGGCTGAACTGTGAGTGTGTGGCTGCACAGGGCTCTCTGCCTTTTAGGCAGTGACATCACTGTTCCCTGCACTGAGCAGGTCCCGCCTGCCTCCTTCCTAACCTTGACCTTGTCATGACTCAGTGCTTCCTTTCACCCAAATCTCCACCCAGGGAGGAAGCTACTGCCAGGAACAGTGGCTCCCTCACATACCATAAATGTCCAGGCTGGGTGAGCCTGCTGTGACCCCTGCACATATGCTAAGGCCTTTTCCCTTAATGGACAATCTTCCCTTGCTCGGTAGCAACTCCCAAACACCCTAGGCAGATGAAAGACCAAGGCCCTTTGAAGTCTGTGCCAGCAGTGCCCCTGAGACCCTGAGATCGCACAGCAGACAACCCAGGGAGACCAAAGGATCAGGGAGGTCAGAGGATGTGCGTGCACATATGGGGGTAGTGTAGGGGTTTAGGTGACTTAACAGCCCAGGCTACAGGGAGACCCCCCACCCCTGCACAAGACCTTCAGCTTTCCCTGTTCCTCTCCCAACCAGTTGTGACAAAGAATCTTGAGACTCACAGAAGGGTTCTACCTCCTGGCAGAATTGTCCTGAAGGACTAGACTGGTTCCTGGGGCGGTGGTGGTCAGGAACCTTAGGATGGTGTCACACAAAGAACCAGGACACTTTGTTGTAGAAGGATGTCAGGTTGAGCCAGGGGCCAAACCACTCCCTCCTTTCTCTAGAGGAGTCCCAATGTGTGCTCCTGGCTCTTTATAGTCCCACTGGCCCCAGGACTCCCTGGCCTTTCCTCGCTCTCTCTACATCTTCAGAATGAGGTAACTTTTAAAACAGTAGCCTACCCTGCAGATGGCTGCTAATTTAGATGCAGCCCCACTGAGTTGTATCTGTAGCCTGGACTGCCAGTGACATTTGGTGGCTGCTGGACCAGAGGTTTGCAAACTCCGAAGTCAAGGGAACGTCTTACAGTCAGCCTCTGCTAACCCTCCCAGGACCTAAGTGTCACCACAGGCCAAGACAAAGAGAATCAGTATACACAGTATCAGTGCCCTACAGAAGCATCTCGTTAGGATCCCAACACATCACTGGTATACACCAACACATCCTAGTCCTGGGTCAACCTCTGGAATGTGCCTGAACAGCCTCGGATAACCTATGCTTGGCTAGAAGACAGCCTCTGTAGGCCCCAGTACCTCCCTGATTTT
This sequence comes from Mus pahari, assembly GCF_900095145.1. Lineage (NCBI taxonomy): Eukaryota > Metazoa > Chordata > Mammalia > Rodentia > Muridae > Mus > Mus pahari. The sequence continues at coordinate 29,835,638 of NC_034608.1, read as the reverse complement.
TCATTCCACCAAACCTGATAATGGGCCATTATGGGTCAGGCTCCATCTAAACCAATGGTTCTCAACCTTTGGATCTTGACACCTTTGGGTTTCAATGGCCCTTTCATAGTGGTTGCCTGAAACCATCAGAAAACATAGATACTTACATTATGATTCATAACAGTAGCAAAATTACAGTTATGAAGTAGCAATGGAAATCATTTTATGGTTGCTGGTCACCACAATGTGAGGAACTGTATTAAAGGGCTGCAGCGTCAGGAAGGCCAAGAAACATTGGTTTAAACCATATGGTTCAGGCCCCAGCTCTCAAGTTTAAGATTGGTTTTTAGAACTGGAAGTGATGATTAACAACCCATGTCCTGTGCCAACTCAAGCTCTCACTATATAGTATACAGCCAGACTCTCCTCAAAGTTGTAATTCTCCTGCCTCCGGAGTGTTGGGATTGGACACTCTTTCTTACTGAAGAGCTATTTTGGGCTGTTCTTTCTCTCATCATCTGGGTCTTAGCCAACATGGGAAGACAATGCGGTGAAGACTGAGCATCTACCTGGACTATCAAACGGGAAGGAGGCAACAGCAACAACGATGTGTGAGCCCTGCAGGGCTTCCGACATGCAGAAAGACTGCGTGCTACAGACACTGAGGACCAACGGTCTGAGACCCAGAAGACCCTCTCTCCATCGGGAAAACTCACTAACTGCCGTGAGGGCGTGCTGCCGCTCCTCCCATGTACACTTTCCAGCAATTGGCTTTGATCCTTGTAAGTAAGCTGTAGTTTTCTGTGTCCAAAACAACCCCCACTTTCTCCTTTTCTACTCAGAAACAAATAACTGAACTTCCTCTGAGCTCCATCTCGGGCTCCTCTCTGCCAGGCAGTACCCTGAAGAGAGGTTGCCAAGCCTCCCCTTGTGTCCACAGATGGTAATAATGGCTGCTGACAGAAGCAGAGGCAGGTCTAGATCGGCCAACCACGGGCCGCCCATTTCTCCTCAGTGTACCGCTTCTCCTTTTCTGGGATACACAACTCTCCTAGAAACTGCCCTGTAGTTTCAAGACCAGAACAAAGCCCCTGAACAAAACCCTGGCCTCTTGTTCAGCATGTGCTTGAGGCCAGCATCCAGGAGCTGGGGCCGGGGAGGCCAGAACAGGATGGAGATAGAGGAGCTCATGTCTTCAGGGCACAGAAAACAAGGCGCCCCTTGCAAGACTGAGGCTCACGAATCAGGAAAGCCAGGTGTCCCTCACAGGCTCTCGTGCTGGCTACGTGGTCCCCATCTGGTGGTAGCATTTTGGGAGGCTTCAAGACCTTTAGGGCCCTTGGTGGGGAAAGCAGGTCGTTAAGAACAGGCCTTGGAAGGTTTCTCCAGTACCTGGTTTCTCTTCCGCTCTGCGTCCTGTTCACTATGGCATGAGTAAATCCCCTCACATGCCCTGGCTGCTGTGATCTGATCTGGGCCATGTCTTCCCTACCCCGAGATACTGAAACTAAGGCCGAATCCATCTTTCTGCCTTTGAGCTGTTGCGGTCAGGTGCTGTGGTCGCAGCACAAAAGGAACCACTACAGACTCCTTCCTCAGCTGCGGGAGGGACTGTATATCCCCAGTCTCACACGCGGCACCTCTGAGGTGCCCACTTCAGCTCCGCCAGAGGCCAGTTTCTAGCATGTGCTGGCTGGCTGGACTCACACCAGTTCCAGTCTGCTGCTAACAGAACCTCTGGGCTCTGTGGCTTGCGCAGCCCCAGCATGCTTTGGGGAATCAGTTTTATTTTATCCAATCTTCTCGTCACTGGCTTTTCGATGGCATTTTGCTCTTTTTGCAATTCATAGTGGACAAGCCCTCTGAGTGGTTTAGTTGAATATTCCTTCACTTAAGTTGGTGGAAGATTTTTGTGTGTCCGAGTATCTGAGCCAACTATGGGCATGTTTAGAGAATATAAAATACATATAAAGCTTCCAGGGAAGGGTCCAGCTTTTGTTTAAAAATTAATTCAGGATAACTTAGTAACAAACGCCCACACAATGGTAGATGGAAGAGTGTCTGTGCGGTTCGCGAGCCTCAAAAGAACAGTAGCTCCAAGGCCTTGCTGCCATCATGATGCTTGTTTCAGAAGCATCTCCTTTGGTGGTCACATTTAATTGCCAGAACATCCATCAAGTACTGATGCTGGGAATGGACTTACGACCTGCTTGTGTTTGGTATGTGCTCTCATACTGAGCCCCAGACCCAATGTTCTATCTTTGGTAGATGAATGCTTTACTAAGCCTCTCTGAAGACTGATGGGGACATCTTGTGTCGCTAGAGAACACACTACAGAACTATCCACACATGACCACTGCCCACAGGTGCATGCTGGAACCTCTGTTGTAACTGGCAGAGGTGCCAGCAGGGGATGTCAGAGAAGCGCACACAGAGGCCAGCGTGTCACCACTGGGTAGGAAATCCTGCGGTCGTCCATTTACATCAGAAGAGAATCTGCCTCCACTCAAGGCTCCAGATAGCACTGGCGCTGATGAGGTCCCAGAACTATCTGGAGGCCCTGAGCTCTCAGCAGGACACCCCACTGCTTGTGCTCCTCTCCGAACCTGGGGTGCAGACAGAGGAAGACCCATCTTCTCCAGGACATGCAACAGCTGCACATTTCCTTGTTGGTGTGATATCATATTTAGTGGTATAATCAAGCTGACTTGGCTGGCTGTCACTGGGGTCAGAAACAAAGGCAGGAGAAGCCAGCCCAAGCTGGCACCAGCAGCTCTGATGAGGGTGGCCACTGTGCCAGGCTCCCAGGCTACTCTCCAAACTGCAATCTGTTCTGAGGCCCCCCATAAAAACTTGCTTGTTCAACATCCTTCTCATAGTCATCTCCCACTTTTTTTAATTCATCGGCTCGCATGAATAGCACTGTTATGCTCGTCCCCCTAGTAAGGCACCGATAGAGCTCCCTGACTGTTCATGAAAGGCTGGTATTGCTGGAGACACACAACCCAACGTATTATCAGAGAGTCATTAGAGTATTTTCCAGGAAAAGAGGAAATGGTCAACTCTTAGTTCTCGGCATCAATGTTCCAGAATAGCGGAGAAAAGAATTCAGAATGGCCTGGAGGATAAAAGTTATTAAAAAAAAAAATCCCAAACTGTCTGGGAACATGTAAGCAGCTGTAGGCTAAAAGGAAGGAGAAGCAGCCCAGGGACCATCTGGGGGCAAGAGTGCAAGTCCTATTGGCAGCGGGAAAATGCGGAGTCAACATCAGTGTGCAGCCTGCTAGGCTTTCATGGCAACCTTTGAACTTTGCTTGCCAAAGCTACCTCTTTCCCATCCTTACTTCCCGTACATATTGTAAAGACAGTGAGATAGTGCCCACCAACCATTTAAATGCACTTTAAATCTCCCAGAAGAAAGGTGTATTCAATAATGTCCCGACACTCGGCACAGGGGAGGTCGAGGCAGGAGAACGACCGTTTAAAGCCAATCCAGACCACGCAGTGAAGTCATATCTCAAAACAGAAACAAAGAATCCTTCCTAGATTTCTTTTTCTTCAAGGGTACATGTCACCCTCTGGGGGATAGGAGCCAAAGCCGTGGTAATAGCTAGGGGAAAAATCAGAGTGGACACTGTGAACCAAGAACCCCTCCATTATTCACAGCACCAGAGAACTCAACAAGGAGAACTCTAGTGCCTTGCATCTGGAAAATGGGCAGAGGGCTGCTCCCTGTGGGGCTGAGCTGATGTGAGCAGACCACTGGCCTCTGGCCTTCCAGTTGTATGTCTTTCTATAGAGCTGAGATGACACTTTATAAACTAGGCAGTTCTTATCTTCTTAGCATCAGCCAATCTTCCTGCAACCAACGCTTTTCACGAGTCAACCACTTGCAAACGATGCCCGCCTGGCATGTGGCTGCTTTGTGATTTTTCTCAATCAGTCTTACAACATTCTGCAAGACAGTTCTGTCCAGGCTTCCTACATGACACATCTACCTGGCAATGGGTTTGCTTTGGTGACACAGATCTCAAATGCATGTAGTGGATGCTATGGTGGGTAGAGAGGAAATGGGAGCCTTCTCTACTCGCATGAATAGAAGCTGCCCTCCATGTGTTGATCTCCACTGGGGGTTCCTCCATAAGAAAGGACCTGGGGCAGAATCCTTGGCATGTAACCCTAGCACCTCTGATGTGTGTAACCGACAACAACAAGTGCTTCAAAAGCCCAGCCCCTCTTCGGGGTTTCACATCTGCAGCTCAGGCTTGACCCAGCTCCATAGAGGTCAGCTGCATTAAGTCCCAGATATTACCCTAGTGTTCTGAGCTCGGGTATTTTTTGCACACTGTACACAGTTCCTTCTGTGATCTGTCATCAAACATGCAACTGTCAGAGAAGCAATGGAGTCAGGCCGCCTGGCGAGTGGTACCTGGCACCACTCACTTAACTTTCTGGACCTGGTTTCCTGGTCAGTTGAATGAGGATGGAGTTCCTGCTTCCTGTGGCCTCAGAGAAGGTAACATAAGGTCATATGCCTGAAGCACTTAGTTCAGGGCCTCCCTCCCGATAAGACCTTATCTTAGAACAGAACAATGTAATTATTTATAGTCAGAACTATGCAGAGAAGCAGTTGTGTGACTGTTGAAGGCCACAACCCAGGCTTCTAGCATACAGTGCCCAGGACCCCATAGTGATAGTAGGGTGAGACAGCACCCAGGCTGTGGGCCACCCCTCCTTGGGGCTCAAGGGGCTTGCTGCTGTTAAATGGGCATTTACTAGTCTGGCACTTCGGTGAAGAAGTCTTTGAAGAAGGAAAGGCGCTACATGAAGCCACCCTTGTGGAGGGACTGGAGACGTGGGAGGAAGCATAAGGTCAGGTGCAGAGGCTCAGCAGGGCTGAGAGTCACTTGGACACATGTGAAAGATTTGCACGGACATGAGGTCCCAGAATAGCGGAGTAGAGGATGCCTTCTAGGAAATCGGAAGCATCTTCGGTTTTACCGATAAGAAGCTGGTTCTGTGAAACACATCTGTGCCTAGTGAGTGACAAGGGCAGTTAAGGTAAAACAAGGCAAGGCAGGGACGGTGCTCACAAGTGGCATCTACAGTTAGGAGCCCTCCCAGGTCAGAGTAGGGGGGTGGTCTGGGACCCAGTCTTCCCACGTGGGACCCACACATTCCAGAAAGAAGCAAGCCCCACAAGACCTCAGCAGGCTATAATGCCTCCCACACCCCCTTCTTATTCACTGGAGTTCTGACCCCTGTGACTCCCATCGGAATAGACCGTCTAGAAACATCACCCCGTGTTTGGGTACTGAAGACCTCCAGCTGAGCTTGGCAGTGGGCACCGCTGTTTCTCAGAAGCCAGCAACACTCTTGAGACTACTGCTGACATCAGAAATATGACATAAATCAATCACTCAGAAAACCAGTTAATACTGGAAGGATTCCCCGGTGGCCTTTCCAAGTTAAACTTTCAAGGTCAGCAAAGTTGTAGCAGGGATAAAGACAGTGACCATCCCGTGAAAAGTTAACATCAAAGAACGAGAAGAGGAGGGAGAATACACTCTGCTAGAGAGTGTGCTGAGAAGGGAGCTGTCACGTTCTTCATAGGAGCAGGCATGAAACATTGGTTTGTGTCGGTGTCAACACATCCCTAGTGTGTGCCTCTGGCTTCGAATCTCTGTGTAATCGAGTTAGAGACAAGAAGACTTAGAAAACGGTTTCCCATGCCACTTTTCTAGTTGAAAAGAATCAAAAAAAAACCTCTGCTCAGAAAATATTTCCAATGTTCACCTCCGAGCCTACTAGCAAAGCTCATGTAACACGCCAGGGGCTGATGGAGTTCAGCCAATTTAATCTTAACCGCGTCTCGCTTATGAATGAATGAAACTCAGACTCTGATTATTTTATTTAGCATTGACAATTATTGGGGAGTAACCTCTAACCTACCTTTCTTATGCAGGCTTGATTGATTCCTCAATGGTGTACCCCAAATACTTGCTGATTCTCCTGGCCATGTGCTCATGGTTCACCTCTTTCATGGCAGCCTCCTTCTCTCTGTGTCCTCCTCTTCCTCCTCCTTCCTCCTCTCTCTCTCCCCCGACCCCCAACCAGGTAACTCAAGACCTGGCTCCCTCTCCTCCCTCCAGGAATTGGCTGTACCATTTTTTTTTTAAGCAGTAGTTTTAAAATAAGGAATTTAGCATCACCATACATAGCAACAGACTAAACCTCGACAGTTGGTAAGTACTTCCTGACTTAATGCGGCTAAGATGTTGTAGCCCAGTGAAATAAGACAAGAAAATGAGAAGTGCATGAACTAAAGCCGTCATCATGTTTAGATACAAAATTTCATATAAGCAAAGCACAACAGAATCTGTTGTAAAAATCCATCGGGGTGATTTGAGAAAAGCAATAACTTTATAAAGAGAGTCTTAAGTTGAACTACACTAAAATGGAGGCCTTAGGGCCAGCAAGATGCTCAACAGTAAAGGCATCAATGACTTGGGTTTGAATCCTTGGATCTACCTAGTGGAAGGGGTGAATCAACTCTTGAACATTATCCTCTGACCTCAATATGCACATTCTCCTACAGACGTGGGTGTGTGTCTGGCTTTTGGTCATGGTATTTATCACAGCAACAGAGAGGCAAAGTAGATGACCAATCATGGGGCTACGAGGATGGGTGAGCTCCCTTCTCCCTCTTGTCACTACAGCAGTCTAAGAGGAAGAGGGGACCAAGGTGGCCATGTGTGTGATCCCTGCCAATCTCCCTGTGGTGGATTTGATCACTACACGCTCAACATGATCAAAAGGAAAACAGAGGGCTCTTCATATCTTCCCATTATTTTCCAACATAGAAATCTTTGAGATGAGAAAAATGGAAAAATTGGTGCAGAAGAGCATTGTAGCGCTGGGGTACCCTGATCTACCCCTGTCTGCATGCGTGTGCTCCTTTTGCCTCCAAAAAGAAGATGCATCTGGAGTTGGGGATGTTATAAACGTGAACCACCACGCCTGGCTTCCTGATGCTAGCAGCTTCCTCTTTGCTGTGACCTGGCATTGTCCGTATTTACTGCTGTATTTTAGGCTCAGTACAAACTCATCTCTTAAGTCAGAAACAGCAGAGATCATTCTAGAAGAAAACAACTTCAGTAAATGCCTTTATTTAAAAGAAGAAGAAGAAGAAGAAGAAGAAAGAAACCCTACATGAAAAGACAATGACGTAGTTGACCCCAGGAGAATCCAGACGCGCAGACTTTATTTAAACTGCATTTCTCCAGGAGTGATTTTAGGCAGAGGCCAGAGGGATGTTAGACACACCCAGATGAATTCGGCGGGGAAGGTTCCTACCAGGGCCTGTAGCTTGATTACCAAGCTATTTAGAGAATAATCAGCCAAACTAGGTCACAGTCTGCAGCCCGACCATGGGGACTGGGAGGAAGCCAGCAGTTCCCTGCTGGAGAGGAAGCTACTGCGTGAAGCTGTGCGAGTATAGGGAAGGCCAAGTCCTCTTAAATGGAATCACCTGGGAAGTCACCTAGGCCTCTAGGCCAGGAGGTGTGAGATGAGGGCAGCACTGATTCTAAAAGGAGAAGTGGATGGGCAGTGTCATACACTTGGCTTTGAAGCACAGTGGCTCTCAGAAACAGTGGCCTGAGGAGGTTTTTGCCTTCTTCTCTGAGCTGCCCCAGGACTGGGGACAAGCAGCTGGGTGGTTCAATAGACTTCAGAGGGATTTGCCCCAATCAGACTGACACCCTGGCTGGGAAGAACTTGGGCTCTGGACAGTGTCCCACCCCCACCCCCCACCTCCCAGCTCATTCCGACCCGCCACACACCTACACAATGAAGCCATCCAAGGAAAGCGCCGGGGGAGCACAGTATCTTTCCACACTTGCCCTGCCACTTCACCCCCTTCAAATCGCTGACACATCGGCTGTCTGCCTAGTGTCCATTAATGGTGTTGAAAATTCATTTATTTAGCCTGCTTGGGGTGAAGTCATGCAGCTATAGAGTGACTTTCAAAATCAAATCAAATCCTCCTCTTGGTTCAAGGGGCAGCAGGAAGCCTTAAAAATCTTCAGCAGTTAAGCTCTGTACCCAGCACATTTTACTAGAAAACTGTCCAGCACATCTAAGCTTCAGAAAGAGTGAAAAACAGAGTACCCAGCTTTCGCTCAACTCCGAGCCATATGTGTGTCACATCTGCCACACCTGATTTGATGACAAGGGGCTGAGGAGACAGATGTCCAGTCAGCAAAATGCCTGCCATGCAGACATCAAGACCCTAGTTCAGATCCCCAGGGCACTGTGGTTTATATCAGTAATTCTTCTGCTGAGGGACGGGAGGGGCAAAGATAGGGGGATTTTTGCAGTTCACTTGACAGCCAGTCTAGTGAGAGACCCTGGTCAAAAATAAGGTGAAGAACAATAAAAGAAGACATTCAACAATGACCTATGGACACACACACAGGCAGATATACAGACAGATAGACACACACACACATGCTCAGGCACACATACATGCACATACAGGCACACACACATGCACACAGGCATACACACATGCACAGGCACACACACAGACAAACACATATGGACACATATACTCACACAAGCATGCACACACACACACACACACACACACACACACTAAAAAAGATGACAAGGTGGCCTCACAGTTCTATATTTTCCTCCACTGGCTATGGAGTAGCATTCTGTTGAGTGTGCCGAGATGTTAATGGCCGTCTTTCCCTTCCTATTAGAGCCATAGGACATACATTCCTCTGTTTCTTCATGGTCATGACTGAAAGCATCCAATGGGACCCGCAAAAGCACCTCATTCTGAGATATGTGACCCACAGATGATCTGCTTCGGGTAAACACTTCAAGCAAAAGAGGAGCCCAGCTCAGCACTCGCTCTTCGGAAGTGAGAGGCACAGGGCATGGCCAGTGTGCCTGTCTCGTCTTCCTTGTAGAAAGGATGTTGCTCCAGCTTCAAGTCTCATAGCATATCAACACACATTAGTATATACATGGTATGCCAATGCTGATTCAGGGTAATGGTGGACGTGGGGGGAAGTTTTCATATTTAGACTACAAGAGGTCTGACCTCAGTGGAAACTAGTCTATCTTTGAAAACATTTGCAGCTAAAATATTTAATACTCCAGGGATTAAAGACATAAGTAATTTGTCCAACAATCTGAACGTCTCTATTCAATTTACCTCTGTTTTTGTAGTGACTGGATTTTCTAATTTTTTTTTTTTAGCTGGTTATGAACAGTGAACACACTGCACTGAAATAAAAGAATACTATTTATTTATTTATTTATTTATTTATTTATTTATTTATTTATTTATTTATAGCCACAATCTGGGGACCTCATGAAGCTCATGACATAGGTTAGTTCTGCCCAAGTCTATGAGTTTTAGCTAGGGAGTGTCCTGATCACGGCTTCCAAAACAAGCCTTTAGAGACAGTGAATCATGTAATTTGTCCCCCAGATGATCTAACATAGAAAATTATTTAATTGGCAGGATTACATGAGAACATTCATTTATCAGGCGAACATGGACCAGGGGCATGGAGTCTCTGCTCTTCCAGGCTCTGGTGTGTGCTCTCGCATTCTAGTCCCCAACACTAAGAAAAGATGGGCTTGCCGATCTGTCTCTAGCATGTTATACCTGTAAAGGACCCTTCACAGGGAACTTCCTTGTGTCCTAGGCCAGCATGCAGATGAGATACTGAGATAACCACTACAATGGCATTGATGCTTGTGAAATCCCGGGATTTTATTCCCACATTTCATAAAAGCAAGGCAGGAAATAATAACAAGAGGCCTACAGAGACAGGTCTCTATGTACCATAGGGAGGCAGATGAGACCTGCATGGGCTCGTGCCTCTTCAGCATGAAGCTAGGTTAAAATAATTCCCTAATTTATCTAAGGAAGGAATAGAAACAAAACAAAACAAAACAAAACAACCCCCCCCCAAACAGCGAAAAATATGTCCTGAAGAACTCTGAAAGGAGGAACAAAATTTTAAGGTGTGTGTGTGTGTGTGTGTGTGCGTGCGTGCGTGTGTGTGTGTGTGTGCACACGCACGTGTGTGTGTGTGTGTGTGTGTGTGTGTGTGTGTTAGGAGAAGGTGTTGTTCTCTTGCTGTATTGAGAGTATGGAACTCTGTGCCTTATGTACAGTAAGCAGGTGCTCTATGACTCATTCAAGACCTCCAGCTCCTCACTGGGATTTTAGGCACTGAGACACAGCTTCCCCAACTCTCCTGGTAGATTCCAGGCACTCTAGACTCTACCACTGATTTTCGACAACTCATCACTAGCTAAGACATCACAGTGTTCAGTCAGACTCTTTGGGATGCCCCTATCGAATGGACCATACAAGTTAATAACAGTGCCTGTTGCCTGCTTTGCAGGACTCTGAGGAGAGACTTCCCTAAGCAGGTTAAGAGTACTCAGATGAGCAGTGCATGGTGATATATGCCATTAATCCCGGCAGAGGCAGAGGCAGAGGCAGAGGCAGAGGCAGAGGCAGAGGCAGAGGCAGAGGCAGAGGCAGAGGCAGAGGCAGAGGCAGAGGCAGAG
>NC_034608.1:29791591-29824846 GCF_900095145.1 Mus pahari | reverse complement strand
TTTTTTTTTTTTTTAAAAAGAAATCCTGTCTCAAAACCCAACAAAACAAACACAACATTTTAATGAGCTTTGTCTAGCAAGGATTAGCTCAAGACTCCCTTTTCCCTAAGGTTGCCTGAACCCAGGTCACTTTGGTCAAGTGTGCTAGTGAGGTCTTCAGCACTTGGTTCTAGATAACATAGCTCCAGTCATTGCTCAACAGCCTTTCTGCACATCATCCGTGTTTCTAAAGCAAAACCTCAGGAACGCACATCCCTAGTTTGACTTTTCTGATCGTTCTAATCATGTTGTCCGTGTGGCTGAGAAACTATGAAAATGTTTACCTTGACAACTCGGTTTGAAAGGCAACAGGCCAGAGCTGGGACTCCACTCAGGGCTTGGCTGTAACTGATCACAGGAACAGAATTCTTGGGGTGTGGGTCACAGCAGGAGGCCTCTGTAGGGAGCTGGGGGGTTTTAACGCTTCACTGACACCCACAGAATAAATTCCTCTCTTAAAACAACACAAGCCAAACTGGATTTCTTTGTTTTTCATTCCAACACCCCCTTGACCTCTCCACTGTGGGGGGACAAACTCAGAAAAGCCAGCTGGGAGTGTGGGAGCGAGCGGGTCACCCTCCCTAGCCTTTGAGAGACGAAGCGATGTGAATCGGTCTCAAGGAGGTGACAGTGTTGAGGCTTGATACCAGGAGAGCTGGCTGGAAGGTAACCTGGTTCTGCCTGGTTCAGTGACAGAAGACCAGGACAACTGTGATGTGTGCTCTCGGGGGTGTGTGAGAACTGAGGTCAGGGGATAGGTTGAGTCTGTGGAGGCCCAGTACACCCAGACCCAGCTTTGTGGTATGTGTGGAAAGGCATTCCTGAATCTTAGGCAGATACTTTTAAACAGAGCTAGCCACAGCCACAGGCTATTCTTTCCCCCAACCAAGGCCCTTTAGTTGGAGATGGTGGGGTTTTACCCAATCTCCTGACAGTAGCTCAGCAGCCAAGCTAAGCGCTTTCCTCTGTTGCTGAGCAGATTAGAATGGAGATGTGAGCTAGCTGCCTGGGCTTGACAGGGCTGGGGTAAGAGATGGAAGGAGCTACTCCCGGACTGGAAAGCTCTTGGAATTACTATTCCCGGAGGAGGCACGCTCTGAGGTCCAAAGGCAGGGGGACGGACAGGAAGTGTGGTAACCAGAGCCTTTGGGAGGCGGTTATTCTACACCAGGCCCTGTTAAGGGCTTCCCCTACATTATTGAATGGAATCCTTTTGGCCACATGCACTGGGAGGATTCTAAAGTCCTCTCACAGAGGAGGACAAAGGCTTAAGACATGAAAGGTTACAGCTGTGACAAATGGAGTTTGATTTGACCCATGCGACCTGGATGCAGAGGGTGACACTGCAGTGGGCAGGTTAATCTTGTAGAAAGAGGTTCCAAGACAGGACACTTCTGTGCTGTGGAAAAGCTGACTCTCCTTTCTTGGGAGAAGACAGTGTGTAAGTCCTGAAGTCTGACGGAGAGGCAGAGGCGACAGGAGGGGAGGGTCCAGAGCATTGTGGGTACAGACACACAGCCAATGAGATGTCTGTGTGAGGAAGTACTGAGGTCTTGCTATGTTCCCATCACCCATCCTGCCTTCACCAGGTGACTTCCAGTGTGATTTCACCAGGAGATGCTTATGAGAACCATCAGGGGGCTTCATCTGTAATTACACGGCATTTCGCCCTGTAAGACATGGCTAGAATTTTTCAGGGAATTACATGAAATTCTGCTGACATTGAACAGATGTTCAACTAGAGACCAATGCACAGGACTGACCACTGGGACTGGAAATAATAATCAAAAGCCTGAAGGGAGTGGTGGAGGTGCTCTGGTGGGAGGAACTGATTGCCACACTGACTTCAAAGGAGCTTCCAGCAACTCTAAACTTCCAGGAACACTCCTGAAGCCTGCTGTAGCTTTCTGCTTCCCATAATCCACTCTGAATGCTTGTTCAAGGATGGTCGAGCTCAGGTTCAGCTTAATACCTTCAGCCTCGACTTTGTTAAAGTGATAGTTAAGGTTGGCTGTGTAGGAAAGCTCATCTTTATGGGGATTAGAAGCCATATATCATATTGTTCCCTTTATAGTCTTCACTGAAGCTCAGGGTCATACTTGTGACCTGAACCCTCAGGGTTCAGGCCCTCGTGTACAAAGATAAGAGTTTTTCAAGGCAAGAATTCCTTTGCCTTCTTACAGGTGAGCAAAAGAAAACAACCTTCCTCACAGCCATTTCCGCACACTTCCCTGTAGGTGTGCAAGCTGCCAGGTTTAAGATCTATATGCTACTGGTGCCCAGACAGCGGTCCCAGGTAGACCTAAGTCCCATGGTAGCTAGGGACCCTGCGAGGGTGGGTCCCTATCAGAGTCAGAAATGCAAAGTCCAGGGCTGCAGGCTGACCTGTGACGGGGATGTGGCAGGGAATTGGAACCGTGTGCTTGTTCCTATCCTCATTGCTGACCTCTGACTACGGGCGAGGACTCTTTCTAGCGTGGTGTTTTGTGCATTCAGGGAAGGGATGTGCATGGCTCCTCTGGGCTCAGACAGTCTTGTCAGAGACCACACTGGATGGGATAAAGTACCTTTTTGGGTAAGCTCCCCTGTCCATACCACTTGGTGGATGGGTCTCAGAAGGAGTCTGGTGGCCCACATTGGATGCGGTTGGGACACTGGTCCTCAGTGAGTGTGTGTTTGTGAGTGACTGTGTATGTGTTTGTGTGCGAATGTGTATGTGTTTGTGTGTGAATGTGTATGTGTTTATGTTTGTGTATGTGTGTGACTGCGTGTGTATATATTTGTGTGTGTCTGTGTGTATGTATATGTGTCTACGTGTGTATGTATGTATCTGTGTATATGTGTGTGAGTGTGTGTCTCTGTGTGTGTCTCTGTGTGTGTGTGTGTCTGTGTGTCTGTGAGTATCTGAGTGTGTATCTGTGTGTGAGTGTGTGTGTCTCTCTCATGTGTGTCTCTCTATGTGTGTGTGCCTGTGTGTCTATGTGTGTGTGTTTCTGTATATGTGTGTGCATGTTTGTGTCTATGTGTGTGTCTGTGTCTCTTTCTATGTGTGTGTCTGTGTGTGTCTCTGTGTGTGTATTTATGTGTATGTGTGTGCATGTGTGTGTCTATGTGTGTTTCTCTGTGTGTAGGACAGATGTAGACCTCAGGTGCCTTTCTCAATTGTTTTCCACTACACTTTCTGAAACAAGGAATTTCCCTGATCTTGCAGCTCACAGATTCAGCTCGACTGGCTAGCCAGCGAACCCCAGAAGTCTGCCCATGTCCACTTCCCATGCACTGGGAGTGCAGGGATGCAACCACCTTGGTCGACTTTTTCATGTGGGTTCTGGGGTTTGAACTTAGGGCCTCCTGCTTGTATGGCATGAACTTCACAGCTCAGCCATCTCACCAGCCTCCACTTTCCACATTCTCACCCACAATGAACATAAGGCTGAATTTCCAGAAGCATCAAGGTGGCCATTGGGCCTCTGCAACCCTGAGGACAGTGCTCCCTCAGCCCAGTGTGCTCACTGGCCACATGCCCAATCCCCTCTGGGTCTGCAGCTCAAGGAAAAAAATGCAGGGCATGAAATGGAAATACTTTGGCACACTGTCTTGCAGTGGAAGCATATTTTACATTAGCTTGACTCTGCAGATAAGCCAATGTCTGCCTACCCCAGTAGTTTTAAATACGACAATTCAAACCAAGTAGAACCAATGGAGAAGAATGTCCCTGGCTGCCTTTGAGCGCACATTTTTGATGGACGCACAGATTAGCACTGTGATTCTGAACAAAAAGGCCCAGCCACTTGAGTTCGGCCCAGGATGCATCTTGCCCTTTCTTTCCCTCTGCTCCCTTCTGAATCAGGATCTCACTACTGCACCAGACACCTACTGGGTGCAGGGCCCTGTGCTTCTCTGTCTGCTCCTGCCTACACACAGCCCCCCCCCCACACCCATGCCTAAGCATGGGAGGCCAGAAGGCTCTTTTCCTTGGACTGATTCTTCTTCCTCCCATCTACTGGGCTCCCATCATAGGTAGCATGGACCAAGAGCAGCATCTCTCGAGCTGCCTTCTCTGTGCAGGAGACATTTCTCCTCACAGTGTCATGACTGCTGTTCTTTAAAATAACCAGGCTTTTTACTGCAGAAACCAGGGTGGTAATTTTATGTTGTACGTTTTACCATAGTTTTAGAAAGGAAAGCCTATGAAAACCAACACACACATACATATATACACGAGAGAGAGAGAGAGAGAGAGAGAGAGAGAGAGAGAGAGAGAGAGAGAGAGAGAGAGAGAGAGAGAGAGAGAGAGAGAGAGAGAGAGAGAGAACAGAAGTCCTGAGGTAGGGTCACTTTCAGGTGAACATCATGTCTATCTGTCTGTCTGTCTGTCTGAAATGTGTAGTGACATCTTAAGAGTTCCATGTCTTTTAGCTCATGAAATGTATACAGGAACAAGACTCTAAAAACGTGAGGGACCAGAGACCTCCCTTTGTCTTTATTCTTAGAGGTTCAAGGTAAACCTAATGAGGATTCAGCCTTGACTAGAAGACAGGGATATTGTCTGCCCAAAGGAGAATGGAGGAGGGACAACCTTAGACATCAGGCCTCCTTGAAGGGCCCATGAAAAACATGAAAAGGCTTTTTTTTTTTTTTTTTTTTTTTAAGACAGGGTTTTTCTTTTCTGTGTGTAGCCCAGGCTGCCCTGGAACTCATGAAGATCTGCCTGCCTCTGCTTCCTGGGTGCTGGGATTAAAGGTATGCACCCCACCCAGCTCAAAAAGGCAATTTTAAAAACTGCTTGGTTCGTCTGTCTGTCTCTCCTCTGTTAAGGAAACAGACTTTGACCTGCTTTGCTCCCTTGTTCTCATAGGGGACGGGTAGCCCAAAGGTCAGACTTGGCTCAAGAGGCTCAAACCATAGCTGTTTCAAATATCACGGTAGCCCAGTTGTATCCCTTCTTCCAGAACTTTCTGGCAAGACCTGCACCTTATTCTTATGGGATTGTGTGTTTGTTTCCAGTGCCTGGCGCGGAACCCAGGGTCTCCTGCCTGCGAGGCAAGTGCTCCACCATGCGAGGCAAGTGCTCCACCACGGGCTTACAACTCTAGTCTGCTTCTTGCGTTTGCATTTTGAGGCAGGATCTACCAGATCCTCCAGGCTGGCACTGAATTCACTCTGTCGCTCAGGCAAGCCTTCCACTTGAGCTCCTTCTGCCTCAGCCTCTCAAGTAGCTAGGACAACAGGCCCGCAGAACCAAGGGAGACACAACTCTATTCTTCCTCAGTCAGGAATTTTTGGATTAAAAAAGAAAAGGTTTAAAAAAAAAAAAAACCAACAAAAAACCAGCAAGAAACAAAAACCCAACGCCAAGAGCCAGCATGAGTAATCCCGCTTCCTTCCCCTTCCAGAATGAAACAGCTCATTCATTTCTAGAATGGTAAATTCCAATCAGGTGAGATGCCGATAACCAAGTGCTGTTGTCGGAGAACTCAAGACCCACAGAAGGGAAGGACAGAGGAGCCAAGGAGTGCAAAGGGCAAAGGGCAAAAGGCGCTGGGGTCTCTCTGGACCCAGGTCCGATGGGGCTGACCACCTTGTTTGGTGAGATATGTAGGATTTGCAGGCTCACAGCCACTGTGGCAGAAGGAGCCGGTGACGGATCAGCAGGAGAACAGAAGAAAACCAACAGAAGCCAGGGCTGGAGCAGGCCTGTGCCGGTGTTGGCTAGAAATCCTCTCCTTATGTGCTGGTGTCCAGATGTGGTTACACACACCCAGCTATGTTCAACAGCACTAGATGCTGCCGCAGATCCTAGAGAGGGCCAGACCTTGGCCTTTGCATTCCTGTTTAGCAGGAAGAGGGAGGAGGCCAGACAGTATGATGGTGGGAAATCCTGTCCAAGCTGGGGTCCTCTCTGGAGGGTGGGGTGGGGCACCCGGCTCTGTTGGGAAGTGGCAGGGGAGTTTTGCAGACAGGAAAAGTGTGCATCCTGGTTCTTTCTCAGTTATGACTAAGCTACTTGACAAAGAAGTAAGTCGCCAAATAAGAAAGGAGGAAGGAGACATTTCTCTGGAGATGCTCATGGCTGGCCTCTTTTGCCAGAGGGCCAGCGGTTCTCAAATGGCTGTAGAGAAAGGGAAGGCACTTTGCCCTAGAGGCACATGGGGGGGGGGACATGTCTTCCTTTATTCAAGATTTTAGTTGCTTCTTCATATCACACTCTGCCCATCCAGACTCTTCAGGCTTTCTCTCCCAACTCCGTTATACTTGGACCTCTAGGTTATTTAAATACAATCGTTATAACCCTTCATTCTGGAACTAACTTAGCTACACCTTGACTTAACTTTAATGCAAATAAGAATTTCCCCTTTGCTGGCATTTCTCAGACTCAAAGGAAATGGATCTAGCTGTCTCGAGGAGGCATCAGCGTTATTTCTAGACCAGCTCCTACCATGTGAGACGGTACAGGGTGGCTTCGTACGTGGGCTCAGGCCCCTGGTCACCACAGCAATGATTTGACAAGAGCCATGAAGACACAGCATAGTTTCCATGCTCTAGACACTGAGAATATGGGCAGGAATCCCCACCCCTTTATCGACTTCCTGGTTAAGATGGCGGACTAGGGGCTGCTTCTCTGTAAGCAGGTAAAAAGGGACAGTAAGCTAAAACAGGTTTCATCCTAAAGACAGAGATGGGAGAAAGAACTAAACCATAGGCAAGAGGGTGAAGATACAATGGTGAGCTTGCCCGTCCCTGGCTTGGGGGAGGAAAACAGAACTCGCTTCCAAAAGGGAAACCTAACAGAGTTCTACCCTCCGGGCAAGCCCACATCCTCCACAAACCTCAGACGGAGAGTTTTGGTGAGAGGGTGACCTTCTCATATAAGGTTCAGTAGAGGAGAGAAATCCTAGGTTGTCAAAGTCCAGACAGACAGGCTAGACGCCCACAGAAGTGTATAAACCTTCAAATGTATTTCTCTACCTTGAATAGATGGTTTGAAGGCACTGATGTAGTTTGCAGTTTGTAGCCCCTTGCTGAGCGCTATCTAGAACTGAGATGTCAAGGTTAGGCTACTTGGAAAGGAGACCGCTTCACTGAGAAGAGATAACCAAACGTACAGAGAAACCCCAGCTCAGGAAGGCAAGAGATACAGAAGAGCCAGACGTAACGCTTGCAAGATCATAACTCAGCTACCGAACTCAAAGATACAGAAATAACTAAAACCCCCGATGAAGATTTCCATTTGGTAAAAATGGCCAACGGGCTGAGAGCAGACTTGGGCAAACACGTTCAACCCAGAACCTAGAGGGGAAAGTTTTCCAAAGAAAAACTCATCAAGGAAAGACCCCAAAGACCGCCAGAAATCTCCTACATCTCATAAGCACTTTGGGCAAACCAGTAGCCAGATAAAACATTCACACCCACAAAATCACTCCTAGCTTTACTGTAAGGAACTCAGTAAGAGAATCAGGGTGTGGGGGCCGGAGTAGCCCCTTTTCAATCCCTTCAACACCCGCATAAAACACCTACGAATAAAGTAACCGAGGAAGCAAAGGATGGAGCGTTAGGGTAGGGATGAAAGAAAGATGTGGGAAGGAAAGGCCTCTCATGATCACAGACAGGTTTACCGGGAGGTCAGTGTGGGGTTTGATACCCTGGCTTCAAAGTGAGGGGCAGAAGACTTAGAATAGAGTCCCGGGTCCTCTCCCACCTTGGATCCTACTGCAGACTCTTCTGCCTGCCCTGCCTCAGTCTGTCCCTCAGTACGTGTCAATGGCTGGATCCGGCCTTTAGCACCCACGGCTTGAAACAGCAGCCATGCTGCGATTCTCTCTGGCTCAGGATTCCCCGGTGCCAAAAATGTCTTCAGGGTTCACGTCCCTTTGTGGGGTCCCTCCTGCCTCTCTTTCTCTCCTGGGGCCATTGCCACTGTGTGTGGAGACTGGGCAGGAAGGGACCACAGAGGAAATGTGTCTTTAAAATGACTGTATCTTGGGCCCAGTCAGAGCCTCAGGACAGTGTGAGGAGGCTATGTCTGTGACCCTGTGAGGCCAGAGCCTCTCCCCCTGCTCTCACAGGGCTTTGTAACCCCTCGGTCACCAAGATCAACATTCAGTTAGTTAAGAGCACAGGGCTCAGTGAGCCCTGACAGTCACTGGATAATGGCTCCATGGAATTCTAAACACAAATTCTCTAATTCCCACGTGGATGATCACCGAAATGGGCAGAAACATGGAAATAGGAATTTTATGGGTGGGGTCAAACAATTCCTAGGAAAAAATGCAAATCAACATGGGCAGATGCCCTCACTGCCCAGATGCGTCATCCAGTGGAGGCAACATTTAATTTTTTGGGGGGGAGGGGCATGTAGTGCGAACCAGCACACGTTGATACAGTCTCTTGCTAATTTTCTCTGAATGCTGTTTTCACCCAAATGATGAGTTTATCAGTGGTACCTGAGGTTGTTTTTACACGAGTGTGGGACGTGCTGAGGCACACCCCTCCTCACCCTTCACTACCCCCTGGGCTTTGGTTTTTGAGAAAGGGTCTTGCCTATCTGGCCCATGCTGACTTCAGACTCTCATTTCTCCTTTTCCAGCCTGGGGTTCCGAGCTGAGCCGTCTTCCCCTGCTCCAAAGTCCTGTGTCTCTGAGGACGGTTTGAAACCCTATCAGTCAGAGAGCGGGGGCTTCCGTTAGAGTCTGCCGTGGGTCCCATGTCTGTGCGAGCACAGGTATCTTGGTCTCTGCTCTGGGCATGCTCTAGCGGGAAGGGGACACCGGTGTCTTTGGGCCTGAGTGAGAAGCACACACAGGAGAGCACAGGCAGGCGTGGCAGCAGGACAGAGGCTGCACCATCTGATGTAGGTTGACAGGTCCATGTGCCAGGCCACACCACAGACCAAGTGCCACTCACTTGTCTCCCTGGTGCTTTCCCAGGGGCTGAGACATGGTCTGTAGTCACCGGGGGTCCTACTCAGAGACCTGTGCCATGTAGAGGTGTGTGTGTGTATGTAGAGACCTGGGGATGTAGAGATAGATGTGTATGTATGTATAGAGATGTGTGTGTGTGTGTTTGTGTAGAGATGTGTGTGTATGTAAAGATGTGTGTGTGTGTGTGTGTGTGTGTGTGTGTGTGGAGAGAGAGAGAGAGAGAGAGAGAGAGAGAGAGAGAGAGAGAGAGGTATTTGTGAACGCATGCGCTCTCCTGCTCCTGTGTGTTTGTGTGTGTGTGTAGAGATGTGTGTGTGTGGGCATGTATGTGTAGAGAGGGGTGAGGGGGCACGCACATGTATATGTGTGTGCAGAGATGTGTGTGCATGTGTGTGTAGAGATGTATGTGTGTGTAGAGATGTGTGTGTATGTGTATGTAGAGATGTATGTGTGTGTAGAGATGTATGTGTGTACATATGTGTGTGCATGTATGTGTAGAGATGTATGTGTGTGTAGAGATGTGTGTGTAAGATGTGTGTGTGTATGTAGAGATATGTGTGTGTAAAGAGAGGTGTGGGGGGCATGCATGTGTGTGTGTGCATGTGTGTGTAGAGAAGTATGTGTGTGTAGAGATGTGTGTGCATGTGTGTGTTGAGATGTACGTGTGTGTGTGTGTGTGTGTGTGTGTGTGTGTGTGTGTGTGTGTGTGTAGGTGGTTGGGGACACAGGATGTAGGATATCCTGGCATACCACTGCTTCTTCAGCACTTAATCTCATGTAGTACAGGGCACGCAGCTCTCTTGTTCCCCAGAGCAATGAGGACATGCCCTGACTTCAGATTCTAGTCAAAGGTTCAAGGTTGATTTTCTGCTTCTCTGATCCACTGGGGTTCCTTTGCCCTTCTCTGGGTCTATAACCCTAGAACTCAGGGGGAACATACCTAGGTCTGGGGATAACACAGAGCCTCTACACTCTCAGTGCATGCACCAGCTTCCAGAACCCCCAGCCAGGTTACAGTTGGGTGGCTGCCAAGCCAGCCTTGGGAGACTTCAAGGAGCTTCTTTGCTGTCCACATGGTGGACCAACTCACTAGTCATGGGTAATCTTAAGTCCCAACCTCTAAAGCTGCACAGGTCCTCCAGGACCAGCCCCACCCTCCAGCTCCCTGTAGAGGTGGCTATCAGCCAGTCAGTCATTACAAAGGACACTGATCCCAGGAGAGCCCCAGGACAAGCAGAGTAAATGCTACGTGGCACTCCACCTCACCATTCTGTAGGGACCGAAGGCTCCTGCTGCAGCCCTGCAGGGCCTTCTGGGAGAGGAGCCCTCACCCAGGCCAGGGAACAACCCTGCCATATTTCCTAAGCCAGCAGAGTGATCTTGACTTACTGGAGGGTGGGCAGGCACAGTGTTCCCTGTCCTTGGCACATCTGCTTGTCACTAACACATGGTTGACCCATAATTGATGTTTGACTAGCTGCTAAAAATTCCTAAGAGCTGAGTACTCCGAAGGCAGAGGCAGGCTGATGTTTGTGAGCTAAAGGCTAGCCAGGACTATGCAGTGAAGCCGTGTTTCCACCACCACCACCACCACCACCACCACCACCACCACCACCACCACCACCACCACCACCACCAAGAAATTTATCTGTAACTCAGTTGACACTGGCAGAAAAATTGCAAAGACAGCTCAGGTTCCTGTACCCCCTCCACCCAGACACTTGCACACTTCTCAAAAGGAAGAAATGAAGATTATCCTATTCAGTTATAGACTCCAGTAGGTTTCTGCTTTTTTTTTCACTAACGTGGCTTTTCTGTGCCAGGATCTGCTCCGAGCGGCACACTACACTTGATGCTAGGATATACAGGGAAACTCCCTGCTCCAAAATCTGCCTCAGGGAGAGCCAAACAGGCCTCACAGAGCTGGTCATAGAGCAGAGACCCACCAGGAGCCAAAGATGGGAGACCCCTCCCCCCAGATGAATAGATTAGAGTTTTCTAGGGAAGCCTTGGCTACTTAACTTTCTTTGAAATTCACCCCCTAACCATACACAAAGGACTTAGACACCCACAGAATCCTCCGAAGATTCCATATCACTTGATTCTTTGATAGATTACTTAAACAATAACCTCATTGTCACCTGGGGTAGTCAGTGGGGTCAAGGGTCACAGTCCTGAGATACCAAGGACGTTATCTGGAGGGATCGGCTGTTAGAGGAGTAACATTTACTTACTGGATTCCAGAAGCTCATCAATAGCCTGCATGACAGGGAAGGGCCTCACATCCAAGATTCTGTTGTGTTACATGCTAGAGAGCCCTGATGCTCACCCAGACAATTCCCCCCCCCCGGGGGGGGGATGAGGGTGGAGGCTCCTGAGCCCAGGACCCATCCCCACAGGTCTGGCAGAGGTGGGCAACTCAGGCTGCATTCTGTCCCTGACTGAACTGGGTTGTGTGGACCATCACAGGAGCAGCATACAGCTCACCCAGCGTCCCCTCAACTCCCACTCCCTTTGAGTTCAAGCAGCTGACTAGCCATGAGGAGGAACCACCTCTTGCCAAGGGTGCTTTGAGGTGCGGGCTCATGCTGGTGCCTAACGCCTGCCACCTCTACTGGTGAACAGCCTTGGCCACAAATAGCCGGAGGTGAATTTGAAAGTACTTTCTAGAATCCTCAGAGCCTGGGTATCTTTTTGACAACCCCAGTTTCAGCTTTCCTCACCCGCCTTTCTGGAAAGCAGCAGGGCTCTACAAAGACTCTGCCTGGCCCAACACTCACATTAGCGTCTCCTCTCCAGACCTTCAACTACAACTCTTTGAGTTTTATTTAATTTATTTATTTATTTTTTAGCAGAATCTTAGTTTTTCTGCTCCAGAACCTTGCCCTTGAGTCTCATATTGTCTCTCTTTCTGGTTCTGACTGCTCCACAGACAGGGCTGGGGCCCTCTCCCATCCCCACTCTTCTGATCGAAATTTCTACCCGTCTCTAAGTGTGTAGGATGAGGAGTGTCTGTGCTGTGGCTAAGCCATCTAAGCTACTCAGGGAAGCTGAGCTCTGAGGCTCTAGAGGGCTGAGAGGGCTCATGGCTCCATTCTATCAACGGAGAGCTCCACAGTGACTTCCTCTGCTTGGGGGCCCTGGTCTCACACAAAGGGATCAAAGCCTCAGGGAAGTGGGAACACACAGTCTTCCTTAGTCCCAGACCTGCCTGCTCCCTTCACAGCCCTGTGAGGTGGACACTGTTCCCCAAGTCCCTATGACTCAGACACACATGGAAGCACCCTCAGTAGGCTTTAGCTGCTCTTCCAGTTGGGATCTTTACCCAGGCAGCCTGCCACGGAGGATTCTGGGATTGGCACCCCGTTACAACGCAAGCCTTGGTCTCAGGATGGACATTTGTATGTGCAGGAGTTTTTCTGGCCTTTGGAAACAACCACATGGGTGACAGTGACTGGTCCAGAGGTGCAGAGATAGAACATGTGTGTTCACACATGACCCTGAGCTGAGGATGATGATGGTGGCCCTTCACTTCTTTTACCCTGTGCTAGAGGAGGGACTCCCCCACTTTCCAAATCGATGTTTGAGCTTTAGATCAGGAAAACCCCAACATGAGAAGAGCCAAGGATAAGCCTTAAGAGCTTCTTCACTATTGGCTTGGGAATTCAGGAGGCTGGGTGTGGCAACGGGGTACCTGGCCTCACCATGAACAAAAGAGAAACCCGGGGCATGTTATTTATACTTCTGACCTCATTTTTTCTTTTTCTTTTTCTGTAAAATGGGCCTAAGAGTTACCCACGTCAGGAGTATTTTCCTGTAGTCTTTGATGTGCTCATGCGCACACCTTGGTATGCAAGAAGCATTCATGAAATAACTGCCCATTCTTTTCACTAACAATTCCCAGATGCTTCTGCCTAAGGCCCCCACAAGATACAACCGGTGGTCCTATTTTCTGAACCGATCCACCCCACAATGGTTCCAGATACCAAAAACAATGGAACAGGATAGCAGAACCAGGCAGGCGAAGAGGGGAGGGGCAGAGCTCGCCGCAAGGAAGAGTCCAGTGCACAAAGAAGTCAAGTCACAGGCACTAGCTGTGAAAAAGCTAGTGGGCCAGATTGTTAACCATACCAATCAATGGCACGCGGTTGCAGGCACACGGATTTCACACGCATCTACACATTCAGACTCTAAAACCCAGGGAATGAACTAAGCACATGGAAGACGTCGGACGCTGTCTCTCAGCTCACGTGAACGGATCAGGGCTCCCAAAGTTTCCTGTGTCTTCAGAGTGCAGGGTTCCAGGCATTGCCTCGGAAAATCCTGCTGGGTTGTCTGAGATGGGATCTGGAGTTTTTGAAAGCCTTTCTAGGCAATGTGGCTTATCTGGGAAGTACCTGCTCTCGGTCCCATCCAAGAGTAAAGGGCCAGAGACACGGAGGTGGGTTTGTAGCACAGGAAAGGATTTGGGGAGACTGGGGAGCTATATTGTATATGCAGGGAATATGGCCTCTGGGACAAGCTACCAATATTCCGAGGAATGTGGAAACCGAGGTTTGGTGTCATGAGGCGAGGGCAGAGCTGGGTATAATGCCTTTCCATAGCAAACCCTTTTGGGAGTTGAAAAAAAAATGATGCCCAGTAAGGTCTTAGTTCTCAGGATTAAAGACATTGATGGCTGTGCAGCGGCTCAGGGCTGTGGGAGTCACCACACTGGCCGTCACTTTCTAGGAACGTGGGTTTAAGTGCTGCTGTGGTCTACGGATCCCAGCCAAGTGGGAGTCATGCATGAGGGCCCGTAGGTAATGGGCTGTTCCAACATTTAGGTTCTGCTCTTACATCAGGACTGAGAACTGGGACAGGAAGGAGACAGACTCAAGCTATAAGACTGGCCAGGGCTGACCGGCCCAAAGCCTGGTTAGAGCTCCTCTTTCTCCTCATGCTGGTCCCTGCATCCCAGCAGAGCCAGAAACCAACTCTGTAGTGGAACCAGTTCCCACTTACTGCAAGCCTGAGAACCACTGATGGTTTCAGCTAGGTGAGGGAAAGGGAAGGAGGCTGAAGCAGGGCTCCTTTCCCCAGGGTGTGTTGGTTCCAGACACAGAGTGTACTGGCGTCCCCAAGCTCTGTCTAGGAACTTGGGTACTCCACAGACAGGTAAACAGGGCACACAGGGCACCTGGCCCCGGTCCTCAATTTTCATGTGTCTTTTAAACAGCACTACCCATGAGGAGACCCTCCACCCGGGTGTTACTGGTACAGCTCTATAAGGAGTGGCCACATTTAAAATGCATGGGAGCCCCAGAATACCCCTCCATTTCAGTTCAAAGGCAGTTCTGGCAAGCCTGGTTTGGCCTTTCAAGGAGCAACAGGTACAGTAAAAAAGCCACAGAAGCCAGGGACCACAGGCCTCCCTCTGGCCAGTGGCTCTTCAGGGCTTTCTCAAGATTTGGGAGAGACCGAGGTTTCTATCCCTTTGTTCCCTAACAACCTTAAAGTAGGAGGCTGTCTCCTCCTTGCCCCGCCCCTCCCCAGAGACTCATATTTAAGCAAGATGCTCTCTGCCCACCACAGTGCCTGGACACCACCGCTGAGTTTCTGGAACCTCTTTGCTCCCAGCCCCCTCCGTCCATGCGCCTCGTGGCCTAGTGACAGACATTCTTCCCTTGCTGCTAAGGCCAAAGCTTGGCAGCAAAAGGTGCCTGAGGCTACGTTTTAATTATTAGCTCCCGAGAGAGGGCCGACTCCTGCACTGCACGGGACGCGCGGCTGGCAGACACAGTAGCACACACCCACAACGCACACGCACACTCATGTGGGCTCGACGAGCCTGTCTTCCACGAGGCTCCGCTTGAGTCCCAACCCGTCACGGGCGCGGAACTCCAAGCGCGTGGAGTTCGAGCGGTACTTACCCCCAAGACGCCCTGAGCCAGGAGTCCCACTGTCACAGTTGCTAGCAGCAGCCACCTGCACAGGAGAGGGAGGGAGGGTAAGAGAGCGACAAAACACGCGGGCCCCAACTTGTCAACTCCTGAAAGATGCATGCAAGGTTCCCTACACCTAGGAGACCAGGCAGAGGGCTACTTACCCTCGCAGGGGAGGGCCAGACGCTGTGAACCGCACTCTGTCCATGATCCCAGTCTTTGAGCTCTAGACTCGGCTCGATCCCTTCCTAACCTGGAGGCAAGAGACAAAGCGGGTTAGCAAAGGTGGCAGGCAGAGAGAGCATCGTCATCTTAGCAACCTCGACTCCGCAGTAATGTCCCTAGTTTCCTTGCGGGTAACCAAAGTTCTGTCCCATCAGGAGACAGAAAAAGGGAGACTCTTCTCCGTAGGCCCTGCCTGGAGCTGCTCAGCCCATGCAGAGCGATCCCTATTCCCCCAGCTCCGATCCAACGGAGCGTGCGGCCTCAGCCTACCCCGGCGCTACAGGTCTGCGACTTGGGGCCTGGATCTCGGCGCCTCCCGGGGGTCGTTCTCACCTCAGGGTCAGGAGCTGCTGCTGGCGCGCATGGGCCCCTGCAGAAGCGTTGTCCCGCGGCACACCGGCGGCCAGGCCGGCCTGGCTCTGCTCCGTGGGCGCCGGACTCCCGGCCCCGGCGTGACTTGCTGGTGCTTGCCTGGGATTGGCGAGCCAAGGGGCTCGTGGAATCGGGGCGCGGGAGGAGTTGGGTGCGGAGCGCAGAGCCCCGGCGTTCGGACTCCCTGCGACACCAAGTCCCGAGCGGCGCGCAGCCTCCGCCTCTTACCCGCGCCGCAGGGTCCTCCCCTTAGAGACGCCGCCCGCGCACTGCCGAGGGGAGGGGGCAGCGCCAACAAATTGGGGAGCTCCTCGGGCGGCGCGCACAGGTCTCTGCGCAGAGCCACCGCACCCGGGACGGTGAGCAGGGCTCACGCCCGGGCCCTCCGAGACTGAGCACCTCGCCGCGGCCCACGGGAGCCGGGCTGCAGTTCCCCGCCGTCTCTGTTGGTCCCCTGCCGCCCCGGGCGCGCCACCATGGGGCCCCGGCTCAGCGTCTGGCTTCTGCTGCTGCTCGCCGCCCTTCTGCTCCACGAGGAGCGCAGCCGAGCCGCTGCGAAGGTGAGTTCCCTGCGGGCTGCGCTCCCTAGCCTCCCTCCCAGCACCCCTGGCGCCCCGCGAGGCCTCTTTGTCCAGCGCCTGGTGCGGTCAAGCCGCTCGGCCCTCGAGGGTATCGCGGGTGGCACGGCCAGGTGCATTCTTCCTCCGGGTCTCCCGTTCGTGGTCCCTGTGGGCAGCGATCGCCCATCCATTACGGAACCTCCTTTGTTATGGATTGGGTGCGGGAGAGTTAGGAAGGGACCGAAGCTTAGCGCGTACCACGGCCGGGTGAGGGTACCGAGGAGCCAGTGAGATTTGAACCCTCATCGCCAAGGCGCTCAGCGGCGGGGCGCGCGAGTGGGTCGGGGCTGGAAGGGTGGCCAGGCACACCCCACGCTACTCAGAGTCCTACACGCATGTTCAGGGGGAACCGCTTTGGGTGTGTTTCTGGTTGTTTGGAGACCGTGATGGTTGAGGCCGAACAGCTTTGGGCCATTTGCCTGGAAACATCTGTATTTTTGCTTTCCCACGACTTTTGTGTAGCCTACGCACACTTGAGAACAGACGCGGGGCTCTTCTCCGCATCCTAAAAGTCTCTGCCTCGACTCTTGCCTTTTATGAGTGTGTGCCTGAAAATTATAACCACATTTAGACTTGAGTGTGAAACCAAAGCGAAACGCCGTCGCATTGTTCCCTGCGCAAATTGTTTTTTTAAGTTTTTGTTTCCTCTGGTGCTGTGCTTGGCCAGGAGGGCGCTGGGAGATGTTTGCAAGAGCCAGACTTCCAGCTCTGGAGGAACCCGGCCAGACTTTCTGCCTTCCCCTCTTGAGAATACACTTCAGCTGCTGCTGCTGTGACAGCCATGCAGGCCCAAAGGCCACAAGGTGTGGCCTCTCCACAGTTTGCCTCCTCCTCAAATGCCTAAAAAAACGACATTTGCTTCTCACAGAAGCTTCCAATTTTTTAAAAGAAACTGTTCCTTAATTGTGCGTTTTCTTTCCCTTTTAAGAATTTCACCTCTTTCCTGCAGGAGCGATACTGATCAACTATACTACAAATTATTAACTGTTACATACTAGAATAAACTGGTAACGTTACTAGGGGGGTTCTTAATTGAGTTTTGCCTCCCTGGTGGCAGCTTCTTCATTGGTTACTGAAGAAGGATGATTACATCAGCAGCCAACTTCAGAGTGTTCCCTCCTCTCCAGCCTCCACCTTCACTGCAGGTAGCTGAGTAGCTACCCTTCCTCTTCTGAGGGTAGTTTCTCAAAAGAGCAGGCTTTACGGGCTGGACCTGCTGGTGGTGCAGGTCTGTAGTTCTTGCTTCTTGGACACCCAAAGCTGGAGGATCTCAAATTCAAGGCTAACCTGGGCAACAGAATGAGTTCAAGGCTAGCCCAGGCAACTTAGGGAGACCCTCCCTAAAAAAAGTAAAAAGAGGCTTACGGGTGAAGCTCCACGGTAAAGTGTTTTCCAAGCATGAACATAGCCCTGGGTTCAGTCCCCAGGGTGGAAAATATTTACCTAAAAGCCTAGGACTTCTAAGGGGACCAGGGTAGGTTACTGTGATGGAAAAGCACGAGCCACTGTTTGGACTTAGGTTTTGCTGAACGATTGTGTTAGTGAAGCTAACCGTGAGATCTCACGTCCAGACACTAAGGACTTTAAACAGTTGAGTCAGCCACACGAACTCCTGATCTCACTTGGAAAGTCAAACCAGCCAGTGTTGAGGCTTGACATTGATGTATTTCCTACTAATTGTCCTGTAAGACCAAGTACATTTCTGGACACTCGATCTGTTCTGTTCTTCCAGCTGCCTTATCTTAAGTGATTTGGCCCGTGGGTACCCTAAGACATTACCTTGGTAAGACATTCACTCCATTAGCAAGCCTGCTAATGTGCATGTGACCTTAGGTATGCAAGAAGACCCGTTTAAAAACAACATCCTCCCTCCTCATTTAGAAATCTGTATCCTTTCACGGTATCAATAACATTTTGCCCAGCTCCTTTTAAAACTATCTGTTAGTGGTCACCACAGTAATAAAAGTGGCCTCCATTGAGTTTTCCAAGTCAAACATCCTCTAAGCATAACATTTAGATGGTAAGATCATTAGGTCTGCTTGGGGATGGGCCCAGGATCGTGCACACACTGGGCAGACACTCTTTTATTGATGCTTATCAAATGGCTTTTCTGGGTCTGACATGCGAACTTTCCCCTAAGTGTGGCCACGCCTGCCCAGCAGTCTTGCTGTCTCCTGAACATTAGTCATGTCTCCAGGGACTGAGTGACCAGAGAACTCATATGAAGAGGGAAGACTTTCTTCCCATGCCAGTCTGGGTGGCTCTCCTTAAGTTTGCATCTAGATGAGAAGGCTGGTTTCCTATGTAGCCCCAACAAGCATATTGGGAGTGGGGTGCTAGTGAGGAGGGTCCCCGGCCCTCTTTCTTTTTACAAGGAACTAGGAAGGGGAAAGGGCTTCTGAAATCAGCTAGAGATCTGTGCATTAACCAGGAGTGTGCTAGAGATCTGTGCATTAACCATGAGTGTGCTAGACTGGGCTCTGCTGGAGGTGCTAACTGATGCTTTGAATTACTGGGTGCACACCGCCTGAGTGTGTTCGGGGATAAGCGGTTCGTGTTTGCTTTTATTAAGCAGATATTTAGAGTGCCTTTGAACCCCGTGCCTCAGTTTCCCCCGCAGTCCCAACTGCCCCTTCCTTATATGTACATTTTTGTTCTTCCTTTATTTCACAAATGCACTTGGAACACCTACTTCCTGTCCTGTCCCAGGCAGGCGCTGGCCACACTGCTGGTCAGAGGGAGTAACACAGTCTTGGCCTGAGGACATGGACTGACGAAAGACACTGGGAATCAGACAATGCCACAACCAAGGGACCTCAAAGGCATAGGAGAACTTAGTCAAGCTTTTGGGGGGACTACTGGGAGGATGTTATCCCCTAAACGTGGGGCCTAGAATAGAAGCCCCTGGCTGTTAGGACACTGCCCTGCAGCAGAATGCAGGATGACATTTCCCCAGTATCTGTCAATCTTAAGGATCTTTGCCTTCCACAATGACCTTGAAATCTCTCCTTAGAGCTGTCTTGGGGATTAGCTGTTGGTGTGTCTGACCTTTGGCTTTACAAAGTCTAAGGGGAGTTAAAGGGCAAAGTCTACGCCATCAGAGATAAGGAGCGCCCAACCCAGTGTGTGACCTGTCTCCTCTCCAGGTGGGAGATCTCCTGGGAGTAGGGGGAGGTTGGAAAGTTAAGCAAGGAAGGACTACTCAGGATAAAGGAGTGTCTGTGGGAGCTGACCCAGAAAGCCTGTGTAGATCTGGGCAAGGGCAGGAGGGACCTCACAAACCCCCCTCATTATTCATTAACAGCAGTGGGCATACTCCTGAGATTGGAGGGAGGGCCTAACAAGCCGGGTTATTTAGTGAAGAGCTGGTAAAGGTTTTACAGACAATAGAACCTGGGGTTGGGGTGGGGAGTCACACAGGACCATAGAGCCTTGGAGATAAGGGAGGGGCCTCTTGAGTCTAACTCCAGCACGAATCTCTGTTAGGATGAATTGTACAATGTTTGTTCACAACCAAACAGCCTTGAATTGAACAGCGATTGTTCCCAAACATGGAAACAGATTAACCTCGTTAAAGTGTCTCTCAAGTGGGTTTGGCATTTGGAACTCCAGGATAAAGTAAGCAAGAACAACAATAGAGGACCTAAGGCAGGACCTTGGGGCATTTGTTCTTCCCAGCCAGCAAATGTGTGAGCTACAGAACAATACCGAGGACCATGTCTGCCATTGTCCAGCACACAATGAAAGGTCAAAATCAGACCCGGGTCATTGGGAATGTCTTCTGAGGGTTGAACTCTAGGATTCCTTTGGGGTTAATGTTTGGCAGTCTGTCACTCAGGGGCCTGGGTCCACCCTGTGTTTTCAGCCATTGTTCTTGTGGCTTCATCCTGGGGTGCAAGGCCGTCTGCTGCCCTTTGCTTCCTGTCCCAGTCCCACTGGGCGTGTCTATGGAGCAGGCCTCTGCTTTCTTCTCTTCTAAGCTCTCTACCCGGGCATCTGCTCCCTGCATTCTGCATCACCCCTGACAGTGGCCATCTTAAGCTTATAGTTGGAGAATGACGCCTCACCCCAGCTGTCCCCGTTTGGTTTCAAACTTCTGCAGAGCTGGACTTCAGCTTCTCATACCGCCTGGCCTTTGGACACCCCACCTCCTGTTTGGTTATTTCCTACTAACAGTGATGGCGGATGGCTCTGGAGTTGTGCCCTTCACCCCTGGCCCCTCCATGGCTCTGACCCACACTAGGTCCTGCTCTTGGCAGGATTGCCTCCACCCCTCCTTGCTCTGCCATTCTCCCTTGCTTTCTAACACTTCTGCACTGTGGGGGTAGTGGTCTTCTCATCGTGATCACGGCCCGCTCGGCTATGCAGACCCTTTCAGTATGGGTGCATGGATTGCACAAGCATCACCCTCACAAGTTGACATCCCAGGGGCCAGTTCGTTTCTGATGCTCCCACACCCGCAACATGCCTATCTTCCCTTAGCCTTCTCCATTCTCCTGAGTGTCCTAAAGTTAGGGTATGGTATAGAATTTTCAAGTTCATCGTAATGAGAACCATTACTGTTCAAGCCCCTCACCCCAGTATGTAAGGTGAGGATAATCGCACCTTATGGAGGAGGCCTGTGCGTTGCAGGGAAGCCGTGTACATGAGGTAAGTGAGCAAACACCAGGAAAGGCAGGCTCTCTCTACCACATAGTTTGCTATGGCATCATCTTTGGGAGCTGGGTTCTGACATCCCTGCCAATTGTAAGCCGCCTAAGGCCACATCTTTTTTTAAGCACCTTGACTAGGCTAGGGAGAGAGCCTGGCCCATAGGTGGAGGCATGAATTAATCACGGGTAATTAATTGGTCCTGATGTTTCCAGGCTATTCCCTCGTCCTCCCTTGGGAGTCCTGGTGGGGCTGTGTCCTGGCTCCTGGAAACTATGTCACAGTGTTTGTGCTGTGGCATTATTAGAGAACACAAAGGAAGATAATGGCCCAGGGAGGTGTTTCCCCTGAATTCGGAATTCTGAGCAGATATTCCTAAGCAGACTAAACACGACATGGAAACACACACACACACACACACACACACACACACACACACACACACACACACAGTGCTGACCTCCCTATGTAAATAGTTTATTCCGTGGCTTAGTAATGTTCGTTATGGAAGCCTGGCTGGGTTTGGCTTTACACCACGCACTATAAGCACAGATCATGTAATCTGGGTTTCAGATCTCGCTTGGTGTGTGGTAGGAGGTGAGTCTGCCTGAGGCAGGCAGACTGACAGACGTAGCAGATGCACCTCACCTGCCACAGGGGTCCCAGTGGGCTGCGTCACCATCTGCTAGGAGCATCCGCCCCATTGCCCCTGTAATCTACTCTTTTGGGAAGACTGCTATTCACAAGTCCATATTTTGTTGTATTTGGGACCTTTCTTGTTCAGGAGACATCAGGAGACACTGGCTGTGGATTGAGGGAAGCAGTTGTTGCATTTCATTTGCCCAACACACCAACTGGGAAGCCATTTACCCAACACACTGTATCGATGGGACGCCATCTGTGTGATTGATCATTCATTCCCATGAGATTGACCTGGTTGGAACTGGACACTGCTCAGTATACTTTCTGTTTTAGTTTTTAATCTTATCATTTTATTATTTATTTATTTACCTACTTATTTTTGAGACAGGGTTTTCTCTGTGTAGCACTGGCTGTTCTAGAACTGGCTCTGTAGACAAGGCTGGCCTATGACCTCACAGAGATCTGCCTGCCTCTGTCTCCCAAGTGCTAGGACTAAAGGCATGTGCCACCATGCCCAGCAACTCAGCACAATTTCTAGAGGATCTGAATTGCTCCTGCATTTACTATTTAATTCAAATGGCTTAATTATTTGGTTGTTAAATATCTACTTTGGAAAGCAAAGACCCACTTTTATAGAGATACAGGAAACTCAGTCTTCCCAAGACATGTCAAACTGATACAAGCTAGAGTTATCTGAAAGGAGGGAACCTCAATAGAGGAAATGTCCCCATAAGACCCAGCTGTAGGGAATTTTCTTAATTGGTGATTGATGGGGGAGGGCCCAGTCTACTGTGTGGGTGGTGCCATCCCTGGACTGGTGGTCCTGGGTTCTATAAGAGAGCAGGCTGAGCAAACCATGAGGAACAAGCCAGTAAGCAGCACCCTTCCATGGCCTCTGCATCAGCTCCTGCCTCCGGGTTCCTGCCCTGTTTGAATTCCTGCCCCAATTTATTTCAATGATGAACAGCGATGTGGAAGTACAAGCCAAATGGACCCTTTCCTTCCCCGCTTGCTTTTTGGTTATGGTATTTCACAGCAGCAGTAGGTACTCTGATTAAGACAGCCGGCCATTCTCTTTCTGGCAGCAATGGCATTTCCTGGGTATCAGCAGACTTGTGACTTCTGAAGAATAAGCTCTACCTAGCACTCCAGTTTCTAGGCCGGCACTCATTTCATGATTAAGCAGGTGACTGATGAAGCTAATGGTAACTATTGTGATATTTTTCCTGTGTTTATCCTACAGAAATCAACATTGATATATAATAAATACAGTTGGTGAAGGATTGGGCTACTATGTAGCTTTCCAATATCTTTTTTTGGTGTTCAGGCAGTTACGTTTCCTAATTAGCTCTTAATTTTTTTAAAAAAACATTAAAAAAAAAAAACTGTATGTGAACATGCACCTGAGCGCTGTACCCAGGGACTAGAGGAGTTTGACCTGTGGAGTTGGAGTTACAGGTAGTTGTAAGCCACCTGATACGGAGTTGGGAACTAAACTCAGGTTCCCTGAAAGGGCAGTGAGCACCCTTAGCCATCCAGCCATCTCTCCAGCCCCCTCACTAGCCCTTAAGTTTTGAGCTACATCTTTGGCTTTCCTATGGAACACAGTAGTATCTCAATTTGCAGAGTTGTCATCTAGGTGAGCGCTTTGCATATGCTAGGACCAGCATGCCCCTGCATCAGGGCTTAGTGGATGGTGATGGTGTCATTTTACTATGGCAGTATGAGAGGTTTCAGTAGGTAAACAACACAGAGCCAGAGCTCAGTCCATTTGTTATAATAGTCACTTAGACAATCTATAACTTGGGAACGTTAGCTAGAACTCAATGTATATATGCCAGAGGAGAGGGCTGGTCTCAATTCCGGTGACCTAAGCTTAGGCAGACAAAAGAAAAGCCTGTTTCTCTAATAAGTGAATGCTAGGAGATCAGATGCAAGCTCATAACTTTGGAAAGACAATGGGGCACATCTCGGGAGGAAGGGACTAAGGATCTGCCTTGCCCTGCTGGGGGTTGACATGTTGGCACAGAGGCTCTGGCCTCCTCATGAGTGAAAGGCAGTGACCCTTTTGATGAGAAGAAAATGAGCTATTGTTTGCGAAGCATTTATGCAGTGCTTGCTTAATGCCAAGCAATACCTGGTTCAATGAAAAGGAAACTCAGAGGAGTAAATAGCCAAGTAATGATGTCCACGGGCAGGCGGGGCTGGAGGAGATTGGTTGGATCATTACGTCAGCACTGAGGGAGGAGATTGGTTGGATCATTACGTCAGCACTGAGAAGCTCATACCAGCATCAGTACCACTAAGGGATAGAGGACACACCCAAAGTTTCTGGATCAGCAGTGTGGGGTGCCCTGGAGGTTCTAAGTTTCTATTGGGGGACGTTACTGGTCAAGAGAACTAGGGTCCAGCTTCTCTCTGCATTTTCTAGGCAGCAGCTTGGTGTATGATGAGGTCTGGCCACACAGCCCAAATGCTATCAGCATGCCAGCATCTAGGGATCTCCGTTGACTTGCTGTTAGATCGAAGCCAAAGCATTGCACGGGAAATGCCCCCTTCTTAGTCTTGTTATCTTGATTCTCACTGGGGCCATTATTATTGGCCACTAGCGTGTTCCTTAGAAGGTCCCAGCAACATACTTACAGTGAGTGAAGAAGTGGGTGCAGGTGAACTAATTTTTCCCTGGCTCCCCGAGAACCCTACTCTTCATCAGGGGAAGAAGGAGCCGTTTCACAGGGCTTGTCTGAGTCTTGCCAGCTTTGGTGGTGACATTTAGGCCCCTCACCTGCTGAGGGGGGCAGTGACTATTTGTGTGGAGGTCAGCCGGGGTGGAGCTCAGTGGGGGCATGCGATGACCTGCATACAGGCCCACAGCACACCACACTTCCCTGGCCTTGGCCACCTGGTTCCCTGACTGGGAATATCTGATTTGTGTCCCATTACAACCAAACCCATTTCCTGGAGATTAAAGACCATTTGGGGTTAGTGGTTTAAAATAACTCCTAAATTTTGGTCAGGAAATGGCCTATAAAATTAAGATGAGATTGCCAAGGCAGGCAGGAAAATGGGTCAGTGCTGGGGGTGGTTGGGGAGCGGGGGGAATCCTAGCTATCAGATAGTCATTTAGTCTCTGGATCAGATAGGCTTACTTTAGATGTATATAGAAACTCAGCTTAGGATTGGTGGGCACACGGAGTTTCATGACATTGTTTATGCGGTGGGTGAGTTCTTCTGACATACCCCTTGTCTAGAGCTGATCACAGACTGACACTTTAGCATGCAAGGCTGGGGCCAGACCACATACTTCTTATCACTATATTACCCAAGTTTGACCCGGCCATCGTTGGGCGCCTTCTTTGTAATTAGATTTTGCTTTCCCAAATACTTGAGAATTGAAAAAAACTGAACGATTATATTTCTTTATGCTGGAATTTGGGCTTTTGAAATTGAGGGGAAAAAAAGACTTTTTATGATAGTCATTTAATATTTTCTTGTTGACTTTGGGTCTTTTCTCATCTTTCATGGGGCTGTGCGCTGCGGATATGTTCTGAGACATGGCTT
Source organism: Mus pahari (assembly GCF_900095145.1). Taxonomy (NCBI): domain Eukaryota; kingdom Metazoa; phylum Chordata; class Mammalia; order Rodentia; family Muridae; genus Mus; species Mus pahari. The sequence goes on along the minus strand of NC_034608.1, from coordinate 29,799,892 downwards.
TCCCACATCACCAAGTCAGAGTTAACTTTCATAGTGAGATGATAGCGCGTGATACCGAACAATGAACGTGTGATCTCTTCCCTTTGAGCCTCAGAAGTGGTTCATGTAGGTCCTGAAACTCTAGGAAGAATGTCATAAGCAGCTGCAAACAAAGAGGCAGAGGAGATGTAGTTAGATTCCTGACTTACCCGAAAGTAACTGTGAGGCTGGACAAGTGGGCTGCTAACCTCTCCATGCCTCTGTTTCCCCATGTATAAATCAGGAAGAGTGACATATTCCTTTAGGGTTGCGTCTGTTGGTTGGTTGAGAGGTGGACAGGTGAGTGACTGTTGTGTTGCTCGATGCCCTGCTTCCTTGGTGGCTTCTTGGCTGGACTTTTTGATCTTCACTTGTAGATAAAGCTGGGAAGTTGGAGCAGTCTCCCTCTCTTGAAACCTCTAGTGCATTCTTTAAAAACAAGCTGCTTACGGGGTAGTTGATAAAATGCTGCCATTTGTATCACACATACACAGTTAATTGCAATTAATATTCACACACATAATCAAATGTCATTATGGAATAACTGTGGAGTGCAGGGCTTAAAGTATTCCCAGAGGGAGACATGACATAGAAGAGGCCTTCTGGGTTCCCATGGGCACAGTGGCAGTGTGAGCATGCGCTCCCCATCTCTGGAGCATCTTGGGTGTTTACAGCTGATTCAGAGGCGCCATCTTCCATCGACACCCCGAGTGGTGCCCACCCATTTTGGAAGTTGCTTTGAGACCTTTCTTCCTTACCTTAAAGGAGCAGAAAGGTGCAGCTTGACTTTGGTCTGTCCCAGTGTGAACTCGGACTGGTGTGAGCTGTGTACAGAGAGGCAGCAGAGCAGCAGCAGCAGCAAGCATTGTGTTAGATGGAGGGACTAGAGCTATTGTCTTGTGGCTTTGAGTTCGTCCACCACATCCTAGCATCCTAGCAGGTGTGTGTGTGTGTGTGTGTGTGTGTGTGTGTGTGACATGAAGGTAGAGTGGGAACCACTTTGTAGGGAAAGGAACTAAAGGAACAGAGGAGAAAAGATGTTGAGAAGGAACATATATTTTTTCTTAAACATGGAATAGAGACTTAAAACAAAAACCATATATTTAAAAGACTTGAAGGCAGAAAAGGAACCATGCATGAGGAAGGGAGGTAAGGGAGCGTCGAGAAAGAGGAGGGTAGGGAGTTACAGGTAGGGGTCGTCAGTAAGACACAGCTATGGAAGTGCCTTAGTGAAGCTCAGTAGTCTGCAGCACAGATTGATAACGAGGCCAGCAGGATTGCTCCACTGCTAGCATGCACAAGGAACTGAATTCACGCCCCAGAACCCACGTAAAAAGCCCGCAGCCAAGAAGCCAGCTCTGGAGAGGCAATGGGTGGGGCTTCTTGCCGCTCTCTGACCAGACAGTGCAGCTGACTCCTGAGTCCCAGGCCAAAAGAAAGGCAGATGACACCGGGGGAATGTCACTCAAAGTTGATCTCTGACCTCCACATGCATGTGCACACAGGTGAACATGTACACACATGCACGCTCTTGGGTGCACACGTGCACTTGGGTGTAGGGTAGATGAAGCCATCAGATGCAGAAATACCAGATGTCAAAAATGACATTCAGAAAGTAGCAAGCTTTGAGGAAGGTGTGTGTCACACAGCGGTGACATAGGAATGTCACCCCGGGCTTTAAAGCCACAGTGCCCCACACACAAGCTAGCAGAAGTGGCTCTGGTGGGGTTGGGGGTGTGTGTGTAGACAGGGTGGGGTTTATAGATGATGAGAAAGGGGGTGCTTTCATAGTCCTGAGGCACACGAACTGGGGACCTGTGGCTACAAAATGCACAGCGGTCCATGCACATCAGCCATCAGAGCCTGTCCCCAGTTCCACTCTGATTCACATCCATCAGTGCCCTGGTCACAGTTAACATGGCAGTCTTTTCCCGGGAGGTTTGCCAGATCCTGGGCAAGAGCAAGAAGCTAATGTGTGGGCTAGGGATGAAACATTGGAGGCAGGAAGTTGTTGCTATGAAAACCATCACTGACTCCCTGAGAAAAGCCAGCTGGACCCTTGGGGTAAGCACTACTGCTTGTCCTAGATAATGGGTGGCACATACGTTGTCATCCTGAGGGTGAGAGGGGTCCTTACTAAGAGGACGAGACAGAATGCAAGTATCTGCTGTGCTGCTGCATCTGATGTGATATGTTTGTTACCATGGGAAATGATGACCCTTCATGCGATCCCTTAACTGGCTTTTCTCATCTGAAATAATAATAATAAAAAAGGTATCAGAGAGTAAGGAAGAATTAAGACGTGCTAGTGTTTCTAACCTGTTTAAATTCTTCAGAACTGACCCTGAGTCCGGATCCCTGCAGGTGAGCAGTGGCTATGTGGGGCATCATGGTCTAACTACCCAGTATGGCTCTACACGCTGTGATCCGGGCAGTCACAGAGGCGGCTAGAAGGTGTGGAATCACACAGGCAGAGAAGGTGGCCCCAAAGTCCAGCTTCCCTGTGGCCTGCTCTACTGATGGGCACTGTCTGTGCACTCCCAGTGAGGTCCTGATTGTCTCCTGTATTGTGACACCGGCAGCCAGCCTTGGCACTGGTGAGGTTCCTCTTAGAAAAGTATTAAGACACAGGCAGGGTGTTATGCCCAGCTAGATGCTTGGGGACACCTAGACAGATAAACGGGAAGTGACCTGGGTCCCAGGAGGGGGCTTTGCCTCTGTCTGTGCTCTGGGCAGAGATAGCCCCTCCTCTTCCTGGTCTGTCCAATTCTGTGCTTATCTAAATGATGGTACTCATTCCTCTGTGCCAACCGATGACGCGTTCCATGGTTCAATGACCAGCTGTCACTGAGGAGCCTGACAATACGCCCAAAGCCACTGGCGGGACAAAAGTAAGATAGATTTGAACCCAAATCGAACTCTCTAACAACAAGAGAAACTGACTGGATCTGGTGGAATATAGGGGAGGTGAAGGATTTGAAGGTGCATAGCTCATGGACTGGGGTGACCCAGGAATGGACGTTGGGCAGGTACCTTCCCCAGGCAGCCCTGGCTGCCCCAGATGCTTCTGAAAATGTTCATGTTGTACTTTGGGAGTGGAGTTGGAGTCCAAAGGGAATGGGGTAAGTGAGCTGAGGAGACTGAGAAAGAATGCTCCCTTGCGAGGCTGCCTTTTAAGGGAAACTCTTGGGTAATGTAAACATGTTGTTGGTCATTAGATGTGCTGATTAAGAGGGTAAATCATAAAAGAAATTATGTCTTGGACATAAACTCTAAACAGTGCAACGACATTTTGATGATAAAAATGAAGCTACACAGAGTGTGTCCCGAGGGAAACACGGGAATCGGAGCCTGAAGGTTGTCCCAAGGAGGTTCGAGGCTCGCAGTGAGGTCCCCTGAACTTGCAGTGTGGTCCCTGTGTACATGTGGGGGTAAATGTATCCACACGTTGCATGACCGAAGAAAGTCAACTTTAAGAGGCCTTTAATCAGGCTGTAAAGGGGAGGAAAATAACAGAATGTATGCAACAGCATGTAAAAATTATTGAGTGTGAAACAGGACCGCCCTGTTTAGAGAAACATCAAATTGCTTTCGAAGGGAGCCAACTGCTTGCAGTGCAGCTAGCTGGAGTTTAGAGGGAGGGGGGGAGCCCAGGAAGTTGAGAATAGCTTTGTTCCTAGCAGTGACTACTTCCAGGCCAGCCCCTTTCTGTCATCCTCTCTTCTCAAGGTCAGAACTCTTTAACCCCTTTCCTGGGGGGACTTGAAACAACCTGTTTGTCTTCGTTGATGCAGAAAGCCCCTGCCCGCTACTCTGGCATCTGGCATCTGGTCACATGGGGTGCAGGGGGGACACTTTCTGTAGAAGATGGAGGAAAATGCAGGTGGTGGCTGGCAGTGGCCCCTAAAGGGGCGGCCCGTGGAATCCTGGGTATCTGGTGTCTCTGGACTGCTCTAGTGTTTCAGCAGACAGATCTTGTGCCTCCTGAGGATGGCTGCAATTATGTCTTAGGTCTGGAACACACATGTGTAATAGCACAGCATATGAGGAGACAGGAAGTGCCCACGGTCCTGGAACGATTAACACTTGTGGGCAGCTAGCTAGTCAGTCTTCTTTGATGGGAAACTGAGAAATTGGTGGATACAAGGCCCATAGGTGATTCCTGAGAGTAGACAAGGCCAGCAGCAGGTAAACGTACAGGGCCTCGTCTGCCTTCTCAGGTGAGGGCACTGGGAATGAGCCCAGACCATGGAGGCCATGATACAGTGGTCCTGAGCCTCTAAGAGAGAGAGAGAGAGAGAGAGAGAGAGAGAGAGAGAGAGAGAGAGAGAGAGAGAGAAGAGCCAGGGTAAGATTTTCTGTGTAGTTAGCCTGGTTCTTTTGAGATGGGCATCTTACATATCCCATATTGGCCCAGAATAACCAGATGTCCTGCCTCCACCTCCTAAATGCTAGAAGGACAGGCAACCACCACCATGCCTGGATCAACTCCCACATTCTTGTTATTCTATTTTTTATTTGTCCAAGGAAAACACATTTGGTATTAAAAATCCAGAAGAGTAGTAGACGCAGTGAGGACCAGCCTGCCAGCAGCATTACCCATGGCTGGGAAAGGAAATTCTATCTCGTGAGCCCTTTTTCTTTTCCCAAGGTGGTGATGGGTATGATCTCCTATGTGTTGTTTTGCTTTAGCAATGGATCCCCATGTGTGAACCCAGCCGTGCACAAGTTTCTCTGCCCCCCCCCCTGCCCCTCCTAAGTGGAAACTTTGCATTTCCTGTGGCTCTGGGGTTGCAGCTCCTGGTTAGCTCCGCAAAGGAAGTGTTGTTCCTTCCCTATGCACTTCCTACCCATAAATAGCTTGGGAGCCATGTGGGATTTGAGGAAGCCATGTTTCCCCTCCTGTCCTTGAGCCTTCGCAGGGCGTTCCTGGGCAAGGCCACTCTGGCACCTGGCCCTCACCAATGGGACACACTGCTTCACAACTCAGTTGCCTCTCATGAGACCCAGCCACCTGCTCCCATTGTTGCATGCTTTAAGCCATTAAACGAATGAAAACGCAGGTGGGAAGCTAGGCTCTGGCTCAGGCTTGTGCCTGGCTTTCTCTTGGAGTAAACCAGGAACTTGAAGATAGGGTATTAATAGTACTGGAAGTGTAGCAGACAAAGGGCTGGGGAATATTTAGATTTGCAACTGTGTCTAACTTTTTAGAGGTACTCTGTCCGCACTAGGCTGGCCTTGGGCTCTGGGTGGGGACCTTGAATCCAGGGGCAGAAACCGCCTGCTGTCCGGCTTTTTGGAATGCTGAGGTGTTTCTGGAGCTTGTGAGAATGCTGCTGTTATTATTGAAAGTTCCAACAGAAACCAGAGAGGGCATCTCTTTTCCAGCCACAGGGAGGGGAAGGAAGGCCCTGTCCTGCCCATAGCCTGGCTTGTCCTGGCTCTCCCCAGCTCTCCCCTAGGTGGGTGGCCTCTGAGTGAGAAACACAAAAGGCAAATCTCAGCTCTCCTCGCTCCACCCCCAGCCTTCATATTTCCATCTGCCACTCCTGAATTTTCTAGAGTTTTGTGCTAGTTCCAAACTCCTTTAGAGGATCTCAGAACTCATGTTAGACAATAGAGTGGGGCTCCGTCCAGATGCAGGGTCTGCCTACGTCTCCTGGGTTGGTCCACAGCCTGAGACATGGCAGTAGAGGGATGCTCTACCTATGCTCTGTGTGCCTGGGTGTCTCACCGAAGGCTCTGCAGCACCCAGAGGCTGTGGGACCTCAGAGTTGCATCTGAGACCAGTTTACCTTGAGCCTAGAGAACCATCCTCCGTGCTAGGGTTCATTCTTAGATTCCCGAGGGTCTCCTGCCCCTGTGGGCTTCCTATGGTGGCTGACTTTTTGGCTTGCTCGTCTACCGTCTTCCAGTCTAGTCCCCCCTCCCCTGCCCTGGGCTTGCCCCTCTTTTTCCTAGGATGTTTGCACCGTGGTTCTCTCCTATCCCAGCCGTCTCACCCTGACCTTCCTTGCCTTTTATTCCATCCCCAGGCAGCAGAGCTGGGAAGCAGAGGCTCCGAGTACTGATGGGAGCTAGCCCTTCCAGGTGGAGCCTCTGCCTCATCTCCAGCTCATTTCCTGGTCTCCAGCCAGCCCCCTGCCCCAAAACTTTAGGCAGCCATGTCCCTTCATAAGACTAAATCTGAGAGAGCGTCTTGGTGGATCCTTAAATTCCCATTACTCTCTGGTTCTTGTCACACCAGTCTTCCTCTGCTGTGCATTTGTTACCTCCAGTTTAAAGTCATCCTCCCCGTGAGTTTATCTGTCCTCTAGAGCCGACCTCAGTGTCCTCGAGGACAGGCTGCTGTCCCCCCCTTCCACATTTGTTCAGATTCTTCTCTCTCGTACACACCGAAGTTGGGTGTTAACCATCCCCCCGCGCGCGCGTGCACACACACACACACACACACACACACACACACACACACACACACACACACTGTGAGAGTCCAGGGCAAAAGCCAAGCTGAGTTCTGTTCACAGAGGGTCTGTGGGTATCTTGGGAAGAGACTAGGTGACTGTCAGTTGAGATTAACAGAGCCAGAGCCAGTAGGAGGTGAAGGGATTAACACTGTGTGGGCTTCAAGAGTCCCAGGGGCTGCTGTCGGTTGAGTCCCTAGGGTGGTAGTGGGGTAGAGTCTAGCCTGTACCTGAAGGTCTTAAGCCCATGGGCATAGAGGAAGGTATAATTCCAATGCTCTCTACCTTTCTGTTTTGTATAGACCTTGGAGGGTTTAGATAAAGGCAATGGATAGGGAGTGTGCTTCCTGCTGACCCAGAATCTAAGTTTGTTTATTAGTGGCTCACACACAGCAGAATAACTGGGCAAACTGTGGTCCACCCGTGGCTCATATAAGAGCTGTTATAACAGCTTAGCTCAGTGGTTCTTATGTATTACTACAGGTTAGACACGCCCAATACAAAAATCCAAGACTTCGTGGGAAATGTCGCACCACGGGATTTCTGTTTTGTGTACAAAATTAAGACAGTGTTGCATAAAATGACCTCCATTTTGCATGTACAACACTTCATTATTCATTTAGACATTGGTTCTGTCCCCGAGATAGTTGTTTGGTACGCACAAGTATTTCCAAATCTGGAATTCCGAAAATCAGAGTGGCTTCTGATGGGAGGACTTTGGAGGCCCCTGTGACAGACATGGTCAAAAGTTCTAGCCCCGTGTTTGCTGGGAAATGCGTGCTCACAGCATGCCACTTCCGTGTTTCTTAAACAAAACGGATGAAGAGAATGGCTGAAGGATCTCGTGGATTTCTATTCTTTGGGGGACTGAAAGACGACCACATTGTGTCCTATTAACATCCCAGGACAGGGACCATTGCAGCCTCCCTAACACGGTATTCCTTTGGGATTTCCGCTCTAGCGCTGAAGCCAACAAGGATAGAGTGGAAGCTGCAGGGACGGACTCTGCTTACAGACTTTAGAGGTGTGCTGTGGGTTTCTGATGTCCAGAATGCTCTCTTTGCTCCCATTTTAACTTTCTTCATGACTCTAAGATCCAGCCTCCAAGGGGACAAGATGGAGACCTAAGGACCATTTTTTTTTTTCAGATGTGGCTAGCAGGTAGGGAGGGACATGGCAGAGTTGGGGGGGGGGTTTGCCAGGTTGCAGCCGCATGAGGGACATTTAGGGACAGCTCAGGAGCCTGGGAGGCCACAACCTTTGGTCTGTCTTCTGCATGCTCCTTCCTTGGCTGGGGAATGCCCTGGAATGTGAAAAGGGGGTTGGGTAGGGCGTAAACTCACAGGGCTCTGCTCTACCCTAAACATCTTTGTAGGAATTGGGGAAGAAGCTGGGCCGTGGTGGTGCACACCTTTAATCCCAGCCCTTGGGAGGCAGAGGCAGGTGGATTTCTGAGTTTGAGGCCAGCCTGGTCTACAGAGTGAGTTCCAGGACAGCCAGGGTTACACAGAGAAACCCTGTCTTAGAAAACAAACAAACAAACAAACAAACAAACAAACAAAAAGGGTGAATTGGGGAATAACTTTAAAATCCATCAGATAAGGCCCCGTGGGCTGGAGGCTCTACTGGTGGGGCTCATCTTCTCTTCAGCCCAGTGAACGATGTCAACCAGAAACCATCTATGCTGCAGGGCACTGTTGTCTAGGCAACAAGGAGCTGCCCGTCCCACTCCTAGTCTTTCCGTATTTGATTAGAGCGAGCCCTAGGGTTATGAAAGGCAACCCCACAAAAGCACACAGGAATGCTGTCAAATGAACCA